>NW_005871745.1:250828-284075 GCF_000147115.1 Myotis lucifugus | reverse complement strand
GTACTGTAAAAGCTGGTTTCTGTGGAATTACCTGAGGTCTCCAAGGTCCATTTCCCTCTGTCCGCACGGGAGAGGTGAAGCTGTGGCTTCAGTGGGGCCGGAGTTACTGCGTTGTCCAGAGCTCCCGCCCCATGTGGGGGCGCAGTCCAGCCCAGCATCAGGCTGGGTCCCCACTGCAGCTCATCAGACCGTTGCGTGTGGGGTCCACAGGACATATGACTATGGAGGGAACACGGGCAGGAGCAAAACCAAAGGAACCAGAGAGCCAAGAGCCACGTCGCCAAGAACCCGGAGAGCCAGGTCACCAAGAGCCTAGGGATTATGTATTCCCACGGCTGGCATCGGCCCTCAGCTCTGTGCCCAGGGTGACGGACAGGCATCCTCCCTGTCATCCCGCTTCACCGTGCCTGTGTCCATCTCCCCGTAGTTGGGCCCCTTCCCCAGTGATCTGCGCGGACCGGGCCGTGGGTCCCTGGGGTGTGAAATTGCAGCTTCCTGTGAAGCTGCCCAGATGGCCGCGCTTGCAATGTCTGGCCTCCCCTTTGCTCCTTCCTATTACTAATAACCAGCTGATTACGTGGCATCTCTTTCTCTCCCACCTGCCGCTGCGGCCCTCGCGCCATTCGTTGCCTGGCGTCGGCGGCATTTCCCGGGACCCTGCAGCTGCGCTTGGGCTTCGTAGTTTGTGCACTGGGAACTGAATGTGCAGTGAGCGGGCTTGGGTGCTCCTCGGAGCGTTCAGAGCACCCAGGGGAGTGTCCTTCTTAAGTAACTGCCACCCGTGGCTCTGCCCCCGCAGTGGGGTGGGGTGGGTGGAGACGTGGAACGGCACTGTGCCTAATTTGCTGGTGGCCGATGGTTCCTGCATGGCCCTGGCTTATACATAAGTGAACATTCATTAATGTAAAATGACGTTGGAATGGAACACCCATCTAGTTGTGTTTAGAAGGCAGAGCTAAGTGGGGGGCTGTGTGTGTGCTGCGGCCGGGCAGCGGGCACTCACAGGGATAATAACAAGTATCTGCTCTTTGCTGGTGCGCCATGCCCTCATCTCAGTGGCTACTGCCACTGCTTCTGCAAAGGTTCATTGAGTTGAGAGACCAGCTGGAGGCCACTCAGCAAGGGGCTGAGTGCAGAGGCCTTCAGACTCACTGGCCCATTAGACCTGGCCTCGCTGGGAAACAGAAAACGGATCAGGAGGCAGGAGCCCTGACTCCAGTCCTCGCTCAGCCACAGACTCCTGTGTGGACAAAACACCATCTCTCTGGGCCTCAGTTTCCTCACCAGTCGTGGAAGGGCCAGTGCAAATCTCCCAGTTCTGTGGCCTGAGTGAATATTTGAACACAGAACGTAGACAAGTCCCATGATTTGCTAATGTATGCATCTCCCTCAGAACTTCATTCCCCCCCATGGCTTGACCTGAGTTTGACCTTTGGATATTACGACATTAAATAAGAGAGTCGTTTCTGTATATTTCATGCTTTATTTACTGCAGAGGGATTTGCTGGGGAGCGGGTGCCCTGCTCCCAAGCCCAGCCGCCGGCCATGCAGCCCTCCGTGGAGGCTCTCAGCGGCAGTTCTCCCAGGAGCAGAGCGGCGGTCACCTGGCTGCTGGAGAAAATCAAGGTTTGCAGCTGAGTAGTGGCAGCAGGTCCCCAGGAGCTTATGAAACCACCTTCTAAAGCTGCCTGCGCCCCAGGGAGGAGGGGCCCCCCCCCCCCCCCAGGGGTTTGGCCAGCTCAGCCAGCCCCACTCTACCCTCTCTGTAGCCTGGGGCAAGTCATTTAGCCTCCCTGTCCCTCGCTGCCTTCCCTGCTCCCAGGTGAGAAGGAATTAGTGGCTGTTTGTCAGCAGAGACCTAGCTTTGCCCAAGTAACTGGGGCAACCTTGGGCTGGGCAAGGCCAAAAGGGCCTCAGGACTGCGATTTGCAGAACGATGAACACAATGCAGGCTTGCTGCCAGACAGCATTGTTTTCCTCAGAGTACCCAGCAGCTCAGTGGGGTTTTGAAGCAGGGAGGGCTGGTGGGTTGTCACCAGAAAGGTGTTTGGGACGCGGGCCTGAGCCACTGAGGGAGGTGCCCTGGCTGGGGGCTGGGCTCCTGGACGCCACAGCCATCAAGCCGCCTGCTCCACGGCAGGGGAGGGCACGCTTGTGGGAGAAAACAGCTCGTTCTCGGGTGCAAAGCAGGAAAGCGAATCGCTGTCCCCAAACCCTGCTCAGACCGCTGCTCGCTCCTGGAATGCTAACACGGTGGGTGGTGTCAGTGCTGGTGACGCCGCCCTTACTGCTCTGGGTGGGCAGCACTCGCTCAGCAGCCCTTCCACGGCGGCCGGTACTTTTCCAGCTGCCTGGAGTTCATCCTCATTTCAATTTCCACGGGAGCAGTGAGCTGTGAAATAGGCAGAGTTAACAAGGAGGGAGAGGCGGAGAGGGAGAGGGGGGAGTGCCGAGGACCCCTGGGCGCCCCGCCGCTCGGCCCCACCCTGCCCATCCTCTGGGATCCTCTGGGCTTCCAGGGCCTTCCAGGGCCTGCTGGGAACTCGGCCCACCCCAGATCTAACCAGGGGGCTGGATCCTGGAAGTTGCTGAGACCTTCTGGGAGGAGGATCAGCACACCTCCTCTGGGGGAGCTGTCACAGGAGGGGTGGGGCTGGCAGGACCCTCCTGGCTTCTCATGTGGGGGACGCACACCTCCCCTTCTCCTGAGGCTATGCCACCACGCACCAGGTGTCACCCTAAGGCCTTCAGCATATTATTACGCCTCTCGGTAACCCTATGATGTAGAGACCATTAGTGTCCCCATTTTGCAGATTAGGAAACTGAGGACGAAGTGGTTGAATAACTTGCTTGAGGCCACACAGGTACTAAGTATCGAGGGATAAAATGGTAACCAGCGGGCCTGTCTCCAGGGTCAGTGCCAGTGCCCACCAGGCTCTACTGCTCTGGCGTTGTGGGGACACAGTGAGCCCCTAGGGATGTGTCTGGAGACTCATCGCGCTGTCACCCCCAGAGCTTCCTGGTTCACTGGTCTTGCTGCCAAACCAGCTCCCACCTCCACCGGCTCCCTGGGGCTGGGAATGGGCTCGGATGCTGCAGGGCAACCTTGGGTGGCCTGTGTGGGGCTCAGGGTCCAGCTTGGCCTATGCCGTCCCCTGGCTGTGGTTGTCCTCTAGGCCTCAGTTTCCTCTGTAAAGGGAGGAGGCTGGGCTGGACGATCCATAGGGCCCCTGGCCTGCCTAGCATGGTTCCAGGGAGATGGACAGGGGACGTGAGGTGCCCCCCAGCCCCCCAAGCCTCCCGGATGTTACATCGATGTAGCTTGTGCCGTGGAAACCTCAATGGGTGCCTTAACTCTGCCCCCGGTGCTCGGAAGAGGGCAGCCCGAGCCAGCCTCCCTTCACCAGCGGAAGGACTCACTCCCGTTCCCCCCTCAGAGCCCAAGGAGCCCCATGCGGGGCCGCAGCACCAAGAGGAGCCTCTGGGCTACATGTCGGACCTCACTGTTTGGGGACAGCATGCTGTGCGACCTAGGCGGCGGGAAGATCACGGCCAGGGTCCGGGGGAGGCGGGAGGCATGGAGTCCAGCTCGTTCTACCCTGACCCTGGGTGACCTTGGCAAGGCCTCACTCGTCTCCTCCCTCCCAGGCCTCCACAGGGAAGTGCCTCACGCTCAGTCCTGGGGCCTCTCCCTTCTGCATCTGCCCGCCCCCTGTCCCGGCTTGAATTCCATCTAATCGCTGGGGACTCCCACGTGATGTCTCAGCCCTGGCCTCTCCTGAAGTGCCCACTTCACTTACCCACCTGCCTGCATCGTCTCCACCAAGATGCCAACAGCATCTCAGTTTACAGGCCCTCTGACCTCCTGACCTTCCTCTTGTCACCCTGCAGCCAACCATAGGCTTCACCCTCCCGGGGTGGCAGCTCCATCCTTCCGGTGTCCCGGCCGAAAAAGGGTTTTCTCTTTCCCCCTTTTCCACATCCCATATCCATTCTTCCAGCAAGTCCCGTGGGCTTCTGCCTCCAAAATATTTCAGCATCTGACTCCCAGTCAGCAGAGTGAAGGCCAAGTCCAAACAATGGCCCATGACGTCCACATCCCGCCTCATCTCCCTCTCTATCCCCTGCCTCCCTCTGCTGCAGCTCCTCCGGCCTCCGCGCTGTTCCCTGGATGCACCAGGCCCACTCCTGCCCCAGGGCCTTTGCACGGCTCTTGCTTCTGCCTGGAATCTCTTTCCCCAAACATTCCTTCAAGTCTTTGCACTCATACCACCCAATGATGAAGCCCGCTCTGATCACCCTATTTAAATTGCAGCCACCCCCTTGCTTTCCCTGCTTTGTTTCTCCGTAGCGCTTATCCTACCTGCCATGGGGCACAGTGGGCTTATTATCCTGCTCGAGGAATGTTGCCCGTCCTGGCATCTGTTTCTGGTCCCCCATTGGAGTCAGGGAGTCAGGAGGGCAGCTGACGTGTCCGTTTTGTCTACCGCTCTATCTCCAGGGCCCAGAACCGGCCATACACAGAGGGCTCGGGGGTATTCATGGTCAGAATACATGAGTGTGAAACTGCAGTTGTGCTGGACACAGTCCAGGCTCGCCGGCCCGGACGGTCTGGGTCTCCTAACCTGTTGCTGAAGGTCCTGGGCCCGGGTCTTCACACGAGCTGTTTCGGATCATCTCTCTCCTGTCGGTGCCTGCAGCTTCCCCCTGACAGTCTCCTGCCTTTCCTTGTGCTGCCCAGAGTCAAGTCCCTGCTTGGGACCCCCAGTGGCCCTGGCCCAGCAGGCTCTGCGGCCCTGTTGCCTCTCAGGCCCCTGGCCTCGAGGACCGCACACCCACCAGGTGCTTCCTGAGCGGGGCCGTCGCCTCCCTGTTCCTGCGGCGGGGAAGCCCTTGCTCTAGCTCTCATGGAGGGGCTCCTTGTCATTCAGGTTTCAAAGGCAATGCCACCCCCTCCGAGAGGCCTTCCCTGACTGCCCCGTCCAATCCTACTCTCACTCTCTGACACTCCTTTACTCGGTGCCTGAAACAGTGCACTGTCTCATGTCGGGGCCTGCCTCCCCACTGCATGGGGCTCACTACTGGACCCCTGGCTTGCTGCTGAGCTCTGGTGCGTCTGGTGGCTGGCCAGGGGCGCCCACCAGGTGTCTCTGCATTGGCCGCCTGTCCGCTCACCTTGATAACTTGGTCGTCTTCCTCCTCGGTGATCTCTCCGGGGTCCAGGGGACCCACCTCTTCAGACCTCTGCTGTTCGCCCAGCGATTTCTTTTGCTCCTTGTTCCGCTCCTTTTCCTAGGGGCAGAGCACAAATGGCACAAAACCCGCCCTCCCTCTCCTCCCCAGATGGCCCTCGCCTGCTTCTGCCCAGGGTGCCAATGGCCCCAGCTCCCTCAGGCCACAGCCCCCTTCTCCCGTGCCTCCTGCACGAATCGCAGACACCGTGGCCCAAGACTGGCCTTCGAGTTGCCCACCAGCAGGTCAACTTGCAGAGGAATCTGCTCCTTTGAAGTTCAAACATTGCACCCAGATTGTTACTGTTAATTAGGTTAAAATGCTGAAAATAATGGCTGCCCTGCATGCATATTAGGTGTGAAAATGTGTTTTTCTTAGCAGAGAGCCTATAAAAAAGGTGGAAGACAGCCTAGCCTGTAGGGCGCCAGGGGGGCCAAAGCTGGAGTCCCTGGGAGGGGATTTATAAGAGGGAAGACAGGGAGATGAATGTGGAGGAGGGAGCTTGCAGCTTCTTCATACAAACCCCAGAGCTAGAGCCGGGCAATTGCAGGGAGCAAGACCGCAGAACAGGTTCACGCAAAGCATCCTGTGGTTGCCGTTTTGCTAGTTTATGTTCTACTGAGTTTGGCTCTTTCTGTCCAGCGCCCATCTTGCCTGGCACCCCACTGGCCAGGCCAGAGCACTCAGACCAGACCCCTCTGCGCTCTGGCTTCTTAATGGCACTCCTGGGGTTCAGCTCGGGCCTGCCCTGGCGGGCGGTTCTAGAACCGCGGTGGTCTTTTCTGGAGAGGGACCAGGGTGAGGGAGGTGTGTCCTTACCCCTAGGGTTCAGTTCGGGCCTGCCCTGACGGGCGGTTCTAGAACCGAGGTGGTCTTTTCTGGAGAGGGACCAGGGTGAGGGAGGTGTGTCCTTCCCCCTGGGGTTCAGCTCGGGCCTGCCCTGAGGGGCGGTTCTAGAACCGCAGTTGTCTTTTCTGGAAAGGGACCGGGGTGAGGGAGGTGTGTCCCTGAAGGAGGGGTCTGGGTCCAGCCTTGGCTCTGCCAGGGCCGCTGCGCAGGGACGTGGACGCCTGCCCGGGACAGAGGGTGCAGATACGGAAGCCGACCCCAGGGCCACGCGACCTCCCAGAGAACAGGGAACTGACTCTGGTGTTTGTCCCTAGCGGGGCCTTGGCTTCAGACGGGCAGGAGGTGCCAATTCCATTTCTTCATCTCCTCGGGTGAAAGAGAACCCCGTGTTGCACGGGCACTCAGAACCCCTGTATCGAAAGTGAGTCACTGGGCCTTAACCGGTTTGGCTCAGTGGATAGAGAGTCGGCCTGCAGACTGAAGGGTCCCAGGTTCGATTCTGGTCAAGGGCATGTACATTGGTTGCGGGCACATCCCCAGTAGGGAGTGTGCAGGAGGCAGCTGATTGATGTTTCTCTCTCATCGATGTTCCTAACTCTCTATCCCTCTCCCTTCCTCTCTGTAAAAAATCAATAAAATATATTAAAAAAAAATAAAGTGAGTCACTGGGCCCGGCCAGTGTGGCTCAGTGGTTGAGCGCCAACCTATGAACCCAGGAGGTCAGGGTGCATGCCCGGGTTGCAGGCTCGATCCCCAGTATGGAGCGTGCAGGAGGCAGCTGGTCAATGATTCTCTCTAGTCATTGGTGCTTCTCTCTCTCCCTCTTCCTTCCTCTCTGAAATCAATAAAAATATATTTTAAAAAATAAATAAAGTCACCGGGAGGCAGTCCTGCCGCCCAGCTGTCCTGCCACCTGGTGTCGCCTGGGCTTTAAGAGAAGGAGGCCTTGGCCGCTGCCGGACATTTGCCCACCAGGGCCCCTCCTGGTCTCCCAAGGCGCCAGCTCCGTCTCACCTGCCCCCGGGGCTTCCCAGGTGCCAGCCCGAGTGCCTCTCCTCCTGGGACTCAGCACTTAGGACAGGGCACTGACTGGGCAGTTAACTGGCTAGTGACTTCCCCACGGGTCTGTCTTGGCTCCCAGGCTGGCTCCTGAAGACGGAGGCCTTGGACTTCCCCGTACGTCTCCCTGTACGTCGGCCTCTCACCCAGATGCTGAGCGAATGTGCACTGACGTGGTAACTGGAGGCTCCTCGGGAGGTGGGTGGCCGGGTGGGAAGACATGCCCCCCGACACCGAGTGGCTCTAGAGGAGTGGAGGCCAGGGTGGTGCTGGAGCCTGGGCCCGGCCCCCATGCTGTCCCCTGGCAGAGCTGATCAAGCGCAGGTTGACTCTAGACCTAACACCTCTTCAGTGCGAGCAGGGCTGTGTCACCTGGGCCACGGCGGTGGGCACTGGGCGGTGGGCACTGAGTGGTGGGCGGTGGGCGGTGGGCACTGGGCGGTGAGCACTGAGTGGTGGGCACTGAGTGGTAGGCTGTGGGCGGTGGGCTGTGGGCGGTGGGCGGTGGGCGGTGGGCACTGAGTGGTGGGCACTGAGTGGTGGGCACTGGGCGGTGGGCACTGAGTGGTGGGCCATGGGTGGTGGGTGGTGGGTGGTGGGCACTGGGCCGCAGGGGTTCTTACCTGCATCTTCTGGAGCTCGCTGTGTGTGAAGATGGGAACGAAGGCTTCCGTCTGGGAGGCCAGCAGAGTGGCGACGTGAACCACCAGCAGGGCAGCCAGGGCCTTGCGGGACACCATCCTGGAGCTGGGCGACAGGGGCTGCTGTCACTGGTGGGGGCAGTGATGGGCGGCTGCATTGGAGGCGGGAGCGCTGGTCCAGGCCCCGCCTGGGCTGTGTGACCCTGACATCTGCTCAGCCCCTGTGACAGGGCCTGTGTGGGGCTTTACCAGGTGAGCTCAGGCCCCTCTCTGCCCCAGAGCCCTGAGAGCTGACCACGCCCCCGGCGAGGCCGCCTGGCCCCTGCCCGCACCAGGGCAGACTCATCCCACATGGGCCCTTCTTGTTATAGGTGAGGAATGCTGGGGCCCCAGAGGCTCCTGATGTGGGAGGGACCTCGTGTCTTAGAGAAAAAAAACCCTAGATACCACAGAACCATGCCGGGGCCTGGGGAACCTGCCCCCTGAGCCGATTAGGGTGTTGGAAGGATGGACCCAGGCCCAGATGCCCAGCTCTACTCCAGGTCTCCAGGGAAAAGCACTGAGACCTGCCCAGTGGAGGCAGAACCAGATGGAGCCGGGGTGAGGCCCACCCGCTGGGCAGCACTGGCTCTGGAACCAGCCCCTGCCCAGCTCCTGAAGCAGCTGCCTGTTCGCTGTCATGGGAAACAACAGGGGGCACCCCTCCCTGCAAGCTGCCACCCCACACCTCCTGGGCCCCTCTCGAATCCAGGAAGTGGCTTTGTCTGGAATGCAGGCAGGAGGGTGGGCTGCAGAGACCTGGCAGGGAGCAGTGGGTGTGGTGGCCGTGGGACTGAGACAGGACTCAGAGGCTGGGCGGGGGCAGGGCCGGCCAGGAGGGCCGGGGGAGGAGGATGTGGTCTGCTTGCTGGGTGCTGGCCTGGGTGATTCCTTCCTAGCCCTTCCTTGTGATCCTCATGCCCACCTGGGAGCAGGTGTGACCTGGGGAGGGAGGAGACGTGTGGAGGTGGAGGGACTCATTCAGGGGTGGGGAGGGGGTAGGGGGTGAGGGCTGGAGCCCAGCCTTCTGAGGCGGGATGCTTTCCCCAGTCCCCACCGCATGTTGCCTCTGGCCACAGAAGGCAGGGAGGGGCCTCACTGGGCCAGACCTGCGACTGGACTCCTGGTACCAGCGTTCCTATGCTGGGTGGGCTGCCGGGCCCCAGGCAGGGAGGGTTTTCAGATAATGAGCTTCCGGGGCTCACCTGGGGGTGGGACAGGATCTGCTGTACAGGAGAGCCCTGCCTGAGCTGGCCTCTCGCTTCTCCCGGGTCTGCCTTGTCTCTCCCCAGAAAGAATCTTCCAGGCTGTGTCCTGCCCCTCTGCCAGGCCCTCTCTCTCAGTCCTCTGAGGCCACCTGTGCCCAGCGGATGCTCCTCTGCATCTTGCTACCCTGGTGCCCACTCTACTTTCTCTCCTCATCTGGATAAAACTCTATGAGCAAGAACACTGGCACCCAGACAGCCAAGGCCTCCAGGCCAGGTGCGTACAGGTTCCCCAGGGTGGGGAGGGCCACCAACCTCTGAAGACCCCTCTCTCAGAGGACCTGAGGGGACAGAGGCCAGTGGGGGTGGGGAGCCCTGAATCTGGGCTCCTCCCTTGTTCCTACCCTTCCCCTTCCCAGTCTCTGACCCCCACCCCTCCTAGAGGAGATGCCCGTGTCACAGTGAAGCCGTTCCATTTCCTTCACGGAGATGCTGCAGACCCTTTTCATTCTGTGTTGGCATTAATCCACTCCGTAAGAATCAATAAAAACTTGAAATAAAAAAGGCAGAATCCAATTGCTGCTCATTTTCTTGATCCAACTGGCAGTCGGCATGTCTCCTACATTCACTGTGTCCTGGGTGCAGAGGGGAGCGGCTGAGCTCTCCGCTGCCTGAGGCTGACTTCTCATCCCAGCTCTGCCTCCTGCCCGTCCACTCCTGCCCCTCCAGAGGAGGCCAGGCCTGGGAGCCCTGGGGACCCATCTTTCCTCTTCATGTCCAGGGCAAAGCTTCCATACAACAGGGGCCCTGGGGCCCTGGTGAGGTCTGGGCTGAAGTTTCTGGCCGGCAGTCAATGGCACCACTGACCCCAAACAGCCTCGCTGCTGCCAGGAATTGGACCCACCTGCCCCCTCCGGCCTCCACGCTCAGGGCGGCCCCGCTTCTCCTTACCTGTGCGCCTTTACCTGCCACCCGAAACCAGCGTGGGGCACTCAGTTGGACCCCGCTAAGTATGGAAGGTGGCAGAGGGGCTACGCTGGGGCTCATGCTCACCCCCCTTCCATGGCTACTCACGGCGTGCGCGTGGTCAGCGTGGGCCTGGCGGAGTCGCTGCTCGTCCTCTGTGTCCGCCTGGCCTGACGGGCCCTTATATACCTCCAGGCTCCCCTTTGGAGCGCATTGACCTTTGGCCACACCTTTGGGGGTGCTGGGTGGGGAGCCTGGATTCTTGGAGCTCGTGGAAACAATGGCAGGCCTGCCACGCCGTGGCTGGGGCTCTCCCGGAGGCCTCTTCCGAGGGCCGCAGCCAGGGTTCGGTGGCGGCCAGCCCCACCAGACGGCACTCTCCTGCCCATGTGGACCTCTGCGCCCACCCAAGAGTCGTTCTACGGAAAACCCTTTCTCTGTTGTCCCTTCCATGTGGGGTCACCAGGCCAGCCCTCCTGACCGGAGTCTCTGTTGAGTTTTCCCCCTTAAGCTCCTCTCGGTTCATCCATGAATGAAAAGAAAACAACAGTCCAGACCATGCGTGCGGCGTGTGGGGCAGGAGGGTTACCGTCTGCAGCCTGGATGGGAGGACACCCACCGGGAGATGTTTGTGGTCACGGTGTGATTCTAACGGTAACTTAAGGACCGAGGCGGGAGAGACGGAAGCATTCTGCCGTGGACAGGCCGGCCGCGCCGGGAGCGCTTGACGTGTGAGCGCATGAAAGCTCAGCAGCCCACGCGGGTGTTCTCATGCCCCCAGTTTACAGATAAGGAACCTGAGGCACAACTGAATCGCTCCTCTGTGACCACACTACAGGTCTCTTCACACAAGGGTCAAGGCTGGGCGTGGCCAGGCGGGCAGAGGGAGGGAGTGGCCACACGCAGGTGCAGAGATGGCACAGAGGACCCGTGAGGGGCGTCACAGAGGACCGTGTGGGTTAGGAGAGTCGGTCTGGGGTCAGCGTGTGGGTCCCTGAGGAACCCAACATGCAGATGGGGCGGCTTGTCCAGGAGCCTCTCCCGTCAGCCTGTCTGTCTGCCCTGGCTTTCCCCTCAGAAAGGAGCAAAGGTTTGTAAGCTTCCAGCCCAGCCAGATGACCTGTCACCCCTCCCGGGTCAGCAAGGCTCCCCGCTGGTCTCTGTGCCACCGACGCCAGGTCAGAACTCCCGCCCGTGGGGGCGAAACTGTCTCGGAGGAGTTCGGTCCGGCCCACGGAGCTGGAAATGTTTATGACGTGGACCTCATAGAAAAAGTGCCGGCTCTGACTCGACAGTGTCTGGGGGAGGGTGGTGCCCCAGGAGTGAAAATGACAGGCAGACATGACACACACTAGTTTTAAAAATCTCCCACCCCTATGAGGTGGGGGTGGCTATTATCCCATTCTACAGGTGGGAAAGCTGAGGTGGAAGGACTGGCCTAAGGTCACACAGCTCTTAACACGCAGGGCCATTATTCAAACTTGAGAGTCTGGCTTCAGGACCGGCCGTGCTTTGTGCCTGAGTATTTGCTGAGTGAGTACGGGCCTGGTACAAATTCTTCAAACCTGCCCTCTTCCCTGAGCCACCCCGGCAAGGTGTCTGAGTGCGATGAGTCTGAGCTGAGCAGCGGGACAAACACTGTTGTTCTGTGTGTGTTAGGCTTGGGGAGTCCAGTCTGGACCCAGGAGGACGCAGATGGCGGCCAGACCTCGCGCCAAGCAGCAGGCGAAGTGTGAGGCTGCTCGCCGCCCTCCACCTCCGCTGGGCAGCCGGGGCTCTGGCCCAGAGACACCTTCAAGACACTGAGACACGGTTAGGAACAGGCCTGTGAGGGGGGAGAAGGGAAGAGACCGGTTTTCTGGGTGTGCAGACCCTGCTGGGCCGCTCCTGCGATGCGGCACTTCAGCCCGGCAGGCGGCAGCACTGCGACTGGCATCTGCAGTTTGGTGCGGAGCGGGCTTGGCAGCGTTCGCAGGGGCTCCTCCCTGAGTGCAGAGGGCACGTGCCTTATGATGCTCACGGTCCGCTGTGGGCCACCGACAGGGTGGCAGGGACCAAGGGCCTCTCCGTGGTGCCCCTCTGGCTGCAGATTGTGGGCCGGTTCTTTCTGAACCGTCTCGCCGGGATGTCTCCTCTCCCCTCTCCTCTCCCCCCTCTCCCAGGTGCCTGGCCCTCTCCTCTCCCCTCTCCCAGGTGCCTGGCCCTTGAGGTGTGTTTTCCAGTCATGGTTAGTAAGTCAGAATGGAGAGGAGGCAGGTAACAAGCCTAGTCATGACTACTTCATCTTTCCCACGTACACGTCTCTCCCTCAAACCCTCAATTAGTGGCTATTTCTCCTGCTAGAAATTGGACAAAAAATGAAAGGAAAGATGCTCTGAGCTCTTCATTCTTCAAAGGGGAACTCCACGAATGTGCGGCGGCCGAGGCAGAGGGAGCAGGAAACCAGCCCAGGCTGGGAGGGAAGTTCACAAAACCCAGAGGACACGACTCAGACCACACGTGGGCACCCGGGCCTCTTTCCCCAGATGGGCAGTGGCACAGGCACGTTAGCGATCCTCTCCTCTCCTCTCCTCTCCTCTCCTCTCCTCTCCTCTCCTCTCCTCTCCTCTCCTCTCCTCTCCTCGTGACCTTGAGACGCTGCCCCAGCATCCTCATGAAGGCCCAGAACAGAGAGGCAGCGCGTGGCAACTGGATTTGCAGACGCTGCTACCTTGGGAGATGCAGCCAGCACCAGGCAGGACAGAGCCCGAAAGCAAGATGCCAGCGGCTTCAAACCACAGCGGAAAGGCCAGGCGAGCGGCCGGATCGATGTCCCCAAGGCCCTGAGGACACGAGGTGGAGGACACAGGTGGCAGGAGGGGCCAGCGAAGGCAGAAAGCTGGAACTGGGCGCGCCTGGGGGGGCAAGGGGCTCACAGGGCCCGGTTCCCGATGGCCCCTCAGAGGCAGATGGCGGTCGAGGACGACAGAGCTGAGAGACAGGAGAGTCAGGGATGCTGGGAGTGCCGAAGCTCCGGTGAAAGCGGAGAAAGGAAAGGCTTACTAGTAGAGGGTCGGCTTGCCCAGAGTGCTGGTAAGAATGAAACGGGCTTTGCTGGCGGCAGCAAAGGCCACGGAGGTGAAGGGCCCAGCTCCTGGAGTGCAGGTAGCGGGGCGGGGGGAGGGCGATGCTCTGCTCAGGTGTGGGGTCCCCGATATCCCTCACAGAGCTGGGGCCAGGGGCTGGGCTCAGGGGCAGAAACACTGGGTAAGCCAAGCCCTGAGAGGTGTATCTCAAACAACAACCGTGTCCTGGCCCAGGGTACACGGCTTTGGTGACCTGTTGGGTATTTTTACTCTTTTCCTTCTGTGGCTCAGGGTCTGTTTTCAGAACTCACAAGTGACTTGTTGAGAACTGGGGCACAGCCGACACTGCCGAACCCCAGGACCCGGCATAGGGGCAGGGCACGGGGAAAGAAAACACAAAGGCAGGGCCCGCCAGAGCTCAGTTCCAAGGAGCAGAGCTCTTGTCTGTTACACCTGCTGCTCGAAGTGACATTCCTGCATCTCCCATCTCCTGTGGCATGTGCCCAGTGCTCACCACAGCCTGGACCCAGAACGATCCGATAAAGTGCTTCCTTTTCGGTTCGCCTCACGGACTGTGGACAGAGCTCCAGGAACTTGTGGGCGCGGCTGAGTTTCTCAGCAGCTCTCCTGCCGACTCCCTGTCAGTACTTCCCCAGGTGGTTGACAGACGCCCAGAAATGTCCCCGTCACCAACTTGCTTCTGGGCTCCCTTTCTATTTATGGGGGTTTATCACACAAGCCGCTGCTATAAAACGCTCAGATGCGGCTGCATGACTTTTTCTCCAGGGACAGGCTGCGCGGCTGAGAGCTGGGTCTGTGGCGGGACTTCAGCAGGACTTGTTTTTCTGCTCCTTCTGTGGCACGCGGTCTCCTTTTATTGCATTTTAAATGTTTCTATGGTGTTTGCATGGAGATGATAGATGTGTGCGGAGAGAAAGCAGATGGCTTCAAAAGTGACTCATTAATTATAGAGAAAGCCTGGCCCCTCACAGGCCAGATCCTCTCCTTCCTCTTCACCTTCCCGGGCAGGCAGCTCCCAGCTCCCCATCCCAGGACACGAGGAGCGAGAACAAGGCGGGGGCTGATGCGTGTTCATAAACAGCTGCAGAAGTCTGTGGTTGAGGGAAGTTTGTGCTTTCATGTGAAGAAGCAGAGAAGTCTTGGTTGAGGTTTTACCGTGTGGCTGGGAGCACAGTGGTTCAGAGGTCAGCCCCATCCAGGCAGGTCCGGTGAAGGGAGCCAGCTGGCCAAACGCTTTCTCTCCCATTGCATCTCTAACTCGGCGGCACCCTCCCCACATTGCTAGGCTGACGGTGTTTGGATTTGGGGGGCTGCCATGGCGGCTGCTAATGGGAGCGGCGAGTCTCCAGCAGCCTCTGCCGATGACATCAGTGGTGGTCACCCAGGCCTCCTTGCCCCCAGCCCTCCCTGGAGGCGATGGCAGTAAAGAAGGGGGATTCTGTTTCCTCTGGCCCGGGGCTGGGCTGGGCTGGGTGGCCCGGGGTCTGGTCGAGCTTGGACGATGGAGGAGGAGGAGTTCACCAGGGGTTGAGGGGCCTTTGCTGCTCAGGTCTGGTGCTCAGGGGCCATTCCTGGCTCCAGCCCCTTCATCGGTGTCCAGCTGAGCAGAGACCCATCCACCACCACGGTGAGCATGCTCCTCAGGCCTGGACCCCTCGGACTCTCATGTGCGCCACATGGCCAGCTCCTCCAGTCTCCGTCGGGATAGGAGGGTAAGCCAGAGGCACAGCTTGTGTTCACACCTGGGGACCCAGGACATGGGCACGATGCATTTGGAGCGAGCAGTGTGGGTAGTGTGGGTAGTGCAAACCTTGGCGATGCTCACCTACATCTAAAGCAAGGAACAGAGCCCGGCCGGCGTGGCTCAGTGTTTGAGCTTCTACCCATGAACCTGGAGGTCATGGTTCGATTCTTGGTCAGGTCACATATCCTGGTTGCGGGCTCCATCTCCAGTAGGGGGCGTGCAGGAGGCAGCCTATCTACGAGTCTCTCTCATTGTCTCTCTCTCTCTTCCTCTCCCTTCCTCTAGAAATAAATAAAAATATATTTTAAAAAATTAAATAAAACAAGCAACAGAGCGTGGGCAGCTGTGAAGACGGGCGTTAGGGCTCACTCGCCCCTCGCCTGCAGCACCCAGTCCTCTTTTCCTTCTTCCTTTCACTCCTTAGAATCATATTTTTCTTAAAAGAGCAACCAAGTTATTCGGAAACTGCAGCCACAAACACTGCAGGATGCTGAGAGAGCACCCCAAGGGTCAGGCAAGAGCCAATCACACAGCTAGTTCATGTAATCATTACTCACCCCAGGCCTGTCTCATGAACGTCTGGCTGTCAGAACTGAATTCCACCCCAAAGAAAAGCTGTCCTCAGAGGAGATTTGCAGTTGTTCTTTGTAAAAAGGAGTGAAAAAAGGGAAATTTATTTAAAATAGACACGTGTAGCTCCCAAGGGGCAGAGGCATAAGTTGCTAGAACAGCTCCAATCAAACTTGAATCCCCGGTTTAGGATTTCACCAGGAGGATGGGAATGAAAGGAGCCCAGTGCCCCCTCACTTCCAAGCCCATCAAGGCCTTCACCTGGGACAGGAGGAGGACCCGCGGGAGGCTTTGTTGACGTGAAAAGGGTTAACAGCGGTTCAGTAGATGAGAATTTTCTGGCTCCCAGAAGTGAGAAGCCAATCCAGAGCTTTCCCATGAAGGAATGCGCACGAGCTCGTTGGACCCTGGAGACAAAGGGGGTGCTCTGTGTCTAACAGGCTCCTGAGGGTGCTGAGCTTATGACTCATTTTGGGATGGCCTTGCCCGGCTGTAGGGCGGTATTGGGGGGGGGTGGGACTATGTTAAGAGCTTCAGCCAAAGAACCAGTGAACCAGTAGTTAACGATCACCTACCCAGTGTTGCTCTGCGCCAGGCAGTAGGTGTGGGGGTGGGCCCTGGTGACATAGCACGGCCCATCGGTGGAGGCACATGCTCTGGTAGAGACGGACGCAAGGCTACCCACCCGCCCGTGAGGTGGTGGTAGCTCAGGAGACTCCAGAGGAGAGAACTTCCTTAGGCCAGAGCCACCAGGGGGGCTTCCGGGTGGTGGGTGGAGGGAGAGCCGACTTTGGCCATGTGCTGGGAAGGCGTGCAAGCCTCAGAACCCTGCATTCTCATGCCCTCAACTCCCTTTACGCTTCTTTCTCTTTCCTTTGCCCTGTCACCTCCCATGCTGCCTCCACCCTCCCTAGAGACAGAGGACACACTTCAGGCCAGTCCATGGAGTTGAAGTGATACTATGGCTTTTTAATTCTTGCTTTAATTGCCTTCCCATGCAGGGCACTGGGAAGGGTTGATTACCAGGCCCTGGGCCCAGCGGTAACACTTCTGAGCCAATGTCCTTTCGAGCTGCAGTGAAAGGGCAGGCCCTTCAGGTTCAAGAGTGGGGTTCCCTAGGGCTCAAGAGTGGGGTTCCCTAGGCCTAGCGCCGCCCCTCCCCATCCTCCTGCGCGGCTTGGGCCCGCGGCGCTGTCCGTGGTGCTGACGCTCAGAGGCCTCCCACTTAGCCAGGCTCCCATTTGGGACTGGGAGGGCTGAATTGTTTAAACAAATGCCCTTTCCCTAAGGGCAGCAAGACCTCCCCTGTCACATCTCTGGAATGACCGAGGGGCGGGTGGCCCTGCAGGGAGCTCCGAGAAGGAGATTTGGGAGGACGGAGAGGAGTGGGCTGGCTTCCCTGTGGTGGGTGAGGCCGGCTATGAGCTCTCAGGGGAGAGGAGCCCTGCAATGCAGAGCCAGCCAGCAGCCACGCCCAGCCCGCCTTCCCTCAGCCTCTGGCCTTGACAGGAGGGGAGGGGTCCAATTTGCCCCGTCATCATTTTTCCTCAAAACTCATGATGACAGTGAGCACTGAGCTGAGGAGAAGGCCCCACTTTGTCCTGAAAGACGCACAGCCGCTTCGAGGGGCCAGGCTCCCGCGGGCCTGGTGGGCGGGTGCTGTGTGGGGTGAGATGCTCATTAGGGTTAGACAGTCCGGGTGTGGAGGTAACTGCTCGGGGCAGCAGGCCTTTCCTTCCAACTCACAGGCTCCAGCCCAGGTCCTGTGTGAGCCCTTTAGGCCTGGGTCCAGCTCAGGTGCCAGGGACGGGTCCCTGTCCCCTCCCTCCCCAGACTGACTACATCTCACTGGCTGCCTCTCTGCTTTCTGGTCTCCAAACATCCTTTGTTCCCTCCCTCACCCCCCTCACAGCCTAACCTCAAGGAGCTGATCTGCTGGGCTCTTCTCCATAGACGCCAGACACCTCTTTCTCTCTTCCTTTCCCCTGAGGACTTGGTCCACTTGGAGCCCTCTGTGTCCAGTAGACCACAGTCATAGTCAGTGACCAGGGATGAGTGTTGGTGCCCTGGAAACAGGAATGCAGCCCACCCCCTCGAAGGCTAACCTCTCCCTGGGACAGAGGACAGAGGCTTCCCATCTAGGAGGTCCCAGCCCTGGGACGGAGGCAGGAGAGTAAGAAGGTAGGAAGCCCTGGCAAGTGGAACGGGGAAACAGAGCTGAACAAACTGGCAGAGCAGTTCACAGCAGATGCAGAAGGTCGCCTCCCTAGAGATAACATCTAGGCCTCAGTTGTATTTCAGCTCCAGGCCCAGAAAAGCAGCAAAACCAGGTGGGCCATGCCAGGACCAGCTGCAATGACCAATGACCCCCTGCCCTGGCACTGACCAATCAGTAGAGACCACAACCCTGAAGGGCACACATGGAAAATAGATGAATATTCTGCTGAAACCCTCCCTGAGACCTCCCCTAAGATTCCAGCCAGAGAGAGAGAGAGAGAGAGAGAGAGAGAGAGAGAGAGAAAGAGAGAGATAAAGCCTCAAGACAAAGGACCCAGCATGCCCTCTCCCTCCTGGGAGCAGGCCCCCCCATCTCCCCTCCCTCCCCAGGCACACACCTCCTAAACTCTAAGCCACCCAGTGAAGCCTGCAATCAGGGGAGCCCTGGGCAGCGGCAGCTCGTCCCAGGCTAACTGCCGGACTTGCCCCCAAGGCCCCCTTTCTCTGGCCTCCCAGAGAGGCAGGGCAGCTCTGCCGAGGCTCTCCTGTGGCTGCCTCTATGCCAAGCTCCTCCTGTCTCGCTGTCCTCGGTTTTGGAGCGCTCTCAAGCACCTGCACTCGTGCTGTGAAATCTTTCCTGCACGACGTCAAGAACCCGCATACTACCTGCTGGCCCCAGCAGACCGGCTCAGGCCAGGCCCTCTGTCCAGTAACAGGAGGGGGGATTCCTAGGGGCCCCGGAGGCCACAATCTCTTGCTGAGGCCACCCTAGCACAGGCATGCCCCCCCCCCCCCGCCACCACCAGGCAATTCTGCAACACCAGCCAACGTCCTACAATGTAACGCAATTTTGACACACTCTCCCTGGAGGTAGTGTCAGATCCCACAGGTAAGGGCTCTGTTGCATAGACTCTCCCCTTCCCCAACGTTAGATGCTGATCACAAGTGCAGGTGCTCCTGACTGGCGGGCTGTACACGCGAGGCCCCACCCGCTTCCTCGGGCTTGGTTAGTTAGCTAGGGCGGCTCAGGGCCCCGAGAGGCATGCACTCCGGGCTATCGGCTTATGATGAGGAGCAGGATGGGGGATGCGGAGGAGCAGCCACATGCAGGGGTGCTAAGGTGGGGTCTGCAAGGGTGAGAGCTGAGGAGCTTCCGGCTCCATGGAGTGGGGGTGCGCCACCTCCAGGTGTGTGGGTGTGTTCCCACGAAGAAGCCCTTTGACCCCTGCCTTTTTTTTTTTTTGTAATGGAGGCTCATGACAGCGGTGTGATGGATCGGATCATTTGCCCTTGGCGGTTGAACTCAATTTCTGGCCCTTCTCCCCTCCCTGGGAGCCATCCCTCCCATCAAGTGTTCAGTTCCCCTGGCAGCCAGCCCACCCTTAGGTGCTTTCCCACAGTCACCTCATTAACAGAAACCCAGGCACGGCAGAAAGGAGCTCGCTGTGAAAACAGGCGTTCTGTTCACCCTTATGACTCTGGAGTTGTTTCGGGAACCAAGGACAAAAGACTCAATATTGCCACAAAGCATGCTCCCGTTGCTCTGGCACTTAGGAAACTCAAGGGTTTTAGGAGCTGTGTGCCGGGAAGGGGGAGACCAACTGTCTGGGCATCTCAGCGCCACAGCTCCACCAGGGGGCACTCTCCTCCGTGATGTTGGGATGTGGGGACCTAAGTGCAACTCGTGGGGGAGGGGCAGAGGTAAGAGAGCCCCACCCCCGCCCCAACCCATACTGTCTAAGCTCCAGGGGAGACAGGAGGGCCCAGGGCCAGGGAGAGCCACAGGGTGGGTGGACTCAGGAGCCAGCAGAATGGAGGTGCTGCCTGTGCCCCGATCACCGTCACCACCTGTCACTGTGGGAGTGCGGTGTGACAGGCTCCACCTGCAGGCCCGCTTTCATCCCTGGCATTTCAATTTGCTGGGTTAACATTTCCCCAGAACGCCCCCCCCCCCCCCCCCCCCGACCAAACACACACTTGATTTCCTAGGGTTTGTCTCTTCATTAAAGAAAAAAGCCAAAGACAAGAACCTGTATTTTATGTTTTCAGCTGAAATTTTGCAGCTGGTGGTAATGAAGGAGGTGGGGGAGGTAGAAGGAGGTGCATGTGGGAGAAGGGACACAGAGGGACAGGACTGTGGTGCGGCTGAGGATGTTGAGCCTGCCTCTGGGGAAGCGCCCCCTGGAAGGTGCTGGGCTGGGTGCTCGGGAGCAGCCCAGGACTGGGGCTGCCCAGACAACGCCCAGGCTCTGTGAACGTGCTGGCCCCGGAGGCTGGATTAGTCGCCCACCACAGCTGCCTGGAGCATGGCCTGGGCACCTTCTAGTCACCCTTCCCACCCTTCAGCAGGGAAAGTGGAGCAGTTAAGAGGCCCGTGGGCTGCTGGGGCGAAGGGCACCGTTCCTCTTCAAGGGGCATCCTTGACAGAGATCATAAGGACAGGCAGGAGCTTGGCCATGTTCTAGAAACTGACAGGTGTGGCATGAACCCAGGAGGGGGGGGGGGAGGGGTGAGGTGTGTGCGAATGAGCTGGGGATGAGGAGGCGGAGACGGGAGCTGGATCACGCAGCACCTGAAGGCCACCCATGGAAATGTATCCTGCTTTGGCTGTCCAGCATCCACCTGTTTCTCTTTTGGGGCAAAGAGTGGGAAGCCAGAGGGGCCAGATTCTCTCTCATTTGGCTATGATATGGCACTTGACTAGCTTGGCTGACTGCTCCCTCCTTGAGTCTCAAATACTCAAAGTCAGGCTCCCTCTGGGCTGTAATGGGGGATGCGGGGCCTGGCAGCCCTGGACCTGTTCCATCTGGCTTCCTGCCAAATGAGGCTTCTTGCCTGTTTCCAAAGCCCGAGATCTGCTGATGTGGGGGCTCTGCTGGGCCCCCCCCCCATCCTCCAGCAGGGCCTTTTTAAAGCCTGAAATGGGTGGCGACATAGGAATGAGCGCATCCTACATGACAGGGCAGGAGTCTGATTCAACTGGGATGCCGCTGAGGAGTCTTGGGCAGGAGAGGACATGGAGGGTTGTCTTTAGAGATCGCCCTGGATGCAGTGGGGGTGGGCTGCGGGCAGACAGGGAAGAGGCAGGGAGGCTGCAGCCCCGAGGGACGGCGGTGACGAAAGCCAAGGACTCCCCATGCACACGGGTGTGTGACAGGTTGGGTGCATGCAGGAAAGATTCAGGGTGGCGTTTAGGTTTCCCACTCGAGCCCTGTGTGGTCAGGGAGCTGGAGGAGACTGGGGGAGGAAGGGATGTGTGCTGGGGGAGGCGGAATTGATAGTCCCTTATCGAACTCTGTACGTGTGAGCTGCTGCCAGTGAGAGTCCAAGCAGGGGAAGAGCACTTTGGGCAGGTGGTTCTGCAGAGGGACAGCGTGCTGGCGGCCCAGCTGCAGAGGTGCTGGGAGAGCTCACCTGGAAATGATTCCCTCTCCACCCCCCCTGCCCACTGTGACTGTGCAAGGAAAGAGGTCCCATGCCAGCCCAGGACCTGGGGCTGCCGGTGGGAGCTGGGATGTGGAGAAGGATCTGGAGCTGTGGAGGGGCCACAATGCGGAAGCTGCAGATAAGCAGCCACTGTCAGACATCCAAGCCTGAGAGAGAGAAGAAACACTGTGGCTTCTGCTCCTTTGGCTCCCAGTCTCCAGCCAGGAGCTTCCATGGGCGGAATCGACAGGAAGCCAGCAGGCCAGGTGCGTGGTGTTCTGGGGTCGAGCTGAGGGAGGGCCAGCATGCAGGCAGGGCCAGCACAGATGACTACTGGAGTCACTGCGAATATTTGTATTTCTAACATGTCCTACTTAAAGGACTAAATGTCTAATTGGAGATTCCAGCAGCAGGGATAGGTGAGTTAGGGCAGGGGTGGGCAACCCCTGGCACGCGTGCCAAACATGGCACTCCAGTAACTTTTGCTGGCATGTGAAACCCTCTCTCATAATCTTCCATTTACAATTGTGAATCTTTGTTCTCAGTGATGAATTTTGTTAAGTCTCATAATAGGAGTAGCCTGACGGATGAAAGTAGTAGCTCGTGCATATCTCTGAAGGTCATGAAATATAAACCTGATGTAAAATCTCTGTCATCAGTGATGCAGCAGCAAAAGTCCCACTGATAATATCAAACCGAGTCATAAAGTTTTCTGTCGGACTATCAGTGTACATGTATACATTAAAAAATAAATGTATTTTTCATCATCATATACTGTGTTTTTGTCGCTCGAATGAATTTTATTATTTCTTCAAGGTTCTTCACATACGTACACCTTAAGAGATATCAAGTAGGCGTAACATGTTCTCAAAAAATTAGGGTTCGCACGCAGAAGAATTTTGAGTCAGAGATTTTGCTGGTTTTGGCACGCACTCACAAAAAGGTTGCCCACCCCTGAGTTAGGGGCATGTGAGGGCCTCTTCTAGTTTCCCTGCAGAGAGATCGGCCGCGACCTTTCATTCCCTCTAGGATGGTCCCTCTGGAAGTCAGAACCACTGTTCATATTCTAAGAAAGCCACCCGTCCTCTGTCACTCTCAGCCTCGTCTCCAGCACCCCTCTGCCTTTCTCTGGGAGACCGTGGAAACAGGATCAGAGGCGCCGGGAGGCGAAGCGGTGATGGCAGCTGCTGAGTGCAGGAAAGGGTCCTGATTGCTGCTGGGACAGGAGGGGAAGTCAACCGGAGCCCAGAGCCCAGGTAGAGGGTAGAGGGCCAAGCCGCCCCTCCCCCAGCTGGGAACCCGGTCCCTTGGGAAGGAAAAGGCGGAGGAGCCTCTGGCTGAGCCGGAGGAGACGCTGACCAAAGGGAACTCAGCCCGAGGGGGGTCTGGTGCCCCTGAAGGCCAGGAGGGCTGAGGAACTGCATTCTTGGGAGCAGGGCCTTCGGGGAGCCTGGGCCTCTCTGGGCCTCGGGTTTCTCCTGTGTAGCAAGCCGCTGCCTCCTGCTTCTCCAGTCTCCGGTGGGGGACTGGGCTTCCTTTCGCCCCACAGCACTGGGGCCCCTCCCGTCTGCAGGAAGCCCAGGCTCGCCCAGGATCCCCTCCCAGGTAGTTACTGGGATCCCCGAGGAATTCTTGCGCAGCCCCCAGTTCGTGGTGCTGGCTTCCTCAGCATCTCAGTCCACATGAGGGCTTTTCCGGGCTCTGCCCATCCCACCTCCATGGGCCAATTTCTTCCAATTTCAGACCAATTTTTTCCTCCTCAAACCCCTTCCCCCCATGAGACGGGGAAGTCTCATAATTCACACGCCCTGGCTAAGACGAGGTTTGGAGTTTAAGCAAGCTTAACTTGGGCCTACTCAGTGGGAAAGTAAAATGGGTTGGCAGGTACGTGGGCCCAGGGGTCTGCAGGGCCTGTGCCTCATGGCACCTCCCCACCTCTCTCCCTCAGGGTGGCTCCCTCCATGGCTTGGACCTCATACTTTTAATGAGAGTGCCTTTGCCATGGCCCTGTGACCCAGAGCCCAGGCCCCCACTGCTGGGCGGAGAGAGGGGTGCCCACTGCTTTTCACTGCCCTCCGAGCTTTGAGGCCTTCGATGCAGCCTGAGTGTGCAGTTCAGGGCACCTGGACAAATGGTTATGGAGCAGCCACGGTGGAGCCCGGGGTGGCGGTCCCAACCCGATTCTCCGTGGGGAGGGGGGCGAGGGGAGGATTTTGAGGAGGTTTTTGGCCTGAGGTTGCTCCCAGGTGCCGTGTGGGTGGGGACAGGGGGGGGGGGGGGCAGGGATGGGGACTAGAGAAGAGCTGTTACAATCACATGCGGGGCAGACAAGAGGACCCAAGGCTCCCTGCCTTTGCAAGTATAAGGATCCATGTTTGACATGAAAACTTCCAAGGGCTTTGAACACTGACTGGATATAAAATAATCACATCACGTGTCATAATGGCACTTTGATTCTGTTTAGCAATGAAGTGTCCTTACCTTTCAGAGACACACAGAGAAACACTGACTGAGGAAATGATGTGATGGCTGGGATCGCCTTCGAGTCACTGGCGTGGGCGGGGCTGGAGGTGTGGCCACAGAGGCGGCCAGGAATTGATGAGGCTGATGCTGGGTGATGGATAGTTAGACCAGTCTCTGTATTTTTGAAATTTTTCATAATAAAAGTTTTTAAGAAAAAATGCATAAAGGCCTGGCTGGGTGGCTCGGTTGGTTGGAGCATTGTCCCGTATACCATAAGGTACGGGTTTGATCCCCGGTCAGGGCACATGTAGGAGGCAACTGATTGATGTTTCTCTCTCACCTCTCTCTTCTCTTCTCTCCTTTTCTCTCTGTCTCTCAGATCAATAAACATCCTCAGGTGAGAATTAAACACACACACACACACACACACACACACACACACACAAATGCATAAAACCCGGCACTACTTTGTTTGAAAACAACAGTTTTCAGCTGTGCTTTTAGTGATCTGCCGCCCTGTGGGAAATGCACGGTGGTGAGAACCCCCCGGACTCAGAGGCACTTGGGACGAACTTGTGTTTTGTTTATCACAATAGCCTCTTTAGACATGGAAATGGTGGTGCATGTGTGGACAGCGTGCTCACGCGGGGCTGTGTTGGGCTGCGTGCAGCGAGATAGGAAATCTGACGACTCAAAGCTGCGAGGGCTGGGTGTGCGGGTTGAGGCCCGCCCCTGTGACTGACCATGCTTCCCGGGAGCGGGCAGGACCCAGGGGACTCGGTGGCCTCCCTAGAGCGGCCGCGGGAGGGGCACTGGGCGAGTCTCTCGGACCGGCCACATCTGCTCACTGTGTGGTGTGCGGTGGGGAATGGTCTCTTTGTACCTGCGACCTCGTTCCACCTGCTGCATCACATTAAGGAGGTGACACGGTTCTTCCAGGTGCCCTGACCTGTTGGGTGCGGCTCTGGGCCCTTGTGCGGTTGAAATTGGGGGGCAGCCCAGTTTTGTCCCTGCCGCCCCCCGCCCGGGGCAGGTGCCCACACTCAGCGTTCCCAGCCTCCCCTCTCCCCTCTCACTGCCTTTCACAGGGTGTGAGGAGGCGGCGAGTCCTGCTGAGGACGCCAGGCGCTCTTCACCCCCTTTTGCTCCCTCTCCCTGTTCAGGTCCCGCCAGGACTAGGTCTGTCTCCGTCAAGGGCAGTACGGATGGTCCCTGAGAACTTCCCTGGGGAGGGGGGGAGGGTGGGGTTTGAAAAGAGGACCCAGGAGGGCCATGCTTAACCCACAGAAATAGCCTCCCGGAGGAGGAGGGAGGGGAGAGGCAGGAGGGAGGGGAGGGGTGGGTGGGGCGGGCTGGAGAGAGCCCTGGAGGTGTGGCTGGGGGAGGGCAGTTTGCACTGAGGGAGGCAAAGACGAAGGAGCTGGCCATGCCTCCTGCTGCCAGGGCCGCAGGGCGGGTGAGTCCTGAGCGGGGCACAGGCACCCCCTTCTGCGCAGCGACTCCTACCCGCCTGCTGGCTGTGCTCCGGGCGGACCTGCAGGCTGGGCAGCTGGTGCCTATCACCGCCATCACTTCAGGCAGATTCCTGGCACCGAGGAGAGGTCCATGGGCGAGGCACCAGCAGGGCCTCTTTCACCCCCTCGCCCCGCTCCTTACTTACCAGCATGGGGGCAGGCAGGCGTGGGGCTGAGGTTCCCGAGGTCACAGCAGCCTAGCCTCCTGAGCCCGACCCCCAGGCCCAGCCTCCGCCCGTGCCTCCAGGGCCTGTGGCCTGAGTGGGAGTGTCGGGGCGGCCGCAGCAGCAAGTCAGCCTTCCAGGGCCAGTCCACAGCACAGGCTGGGAGATTTCGCTGTGGGAGGTGTGCCTGGCCCTGACCACTTCCCGGAGGAAAGAGTGCAGGTTTGGGTCCCGCAGGCCACCAACAGGAGAGTTGCTGCTCTCTCTGGACTCATTTCTCCCATGGCTGGGAGGCCACACTCCCCCAAAGCTGCTCTCAGAGACCCCAAGCAGGGGAGCCAAGGGGGCAGGGAAGTCGGAGCTTCTCCGAGGTGCAGGGCGCCTGCGCTGAGCCGGTTCTGAGAGGGAGAGATGGCCTGAGGGACCTGCCTGGTCCTGTGCTCCTGCCTGGTCTTGGGCCCTTCCCCTCTGTCCATTCAAATCCAAGTCCCTCCAGGGGAGTCCCTCCCCTGATTGCACCAAGCTCCCTCCCTGCCTTCCTTTTCAATGACCACCAGCTCTGACTTTCCCACCCCCTAGGGCCCCAGGCCTGTGCTGCAGGGAGCAGTGGAGAGGTATTGGGACTGAAGCCCTTAATTATGCATATTTTGCAAAGGTCTCCTCTTAGGGCCAGGTTTTGGGGCAGAATCTTCTGCCCCTCTCTCTCAAAGCACCTCAACCAAGTTGAATTATGTGCCCTGGATTGTGGGAGACCAGTCGGCTTTGGCCAGGGAAATGGGGGGGAGGGTGTCATATGATAAGGTGGTGCCACCACAGGACTGTTGTCTAGCCAGGAACCCGGGAGCATATCCCTCCCTCCCTCTCCCTTCCCTTCCCAGGGCCAGGCCACAGGGGCATTCTCCGTGCCCACTCCCCACTGTCTCCCCTCTCTGGGAGATCTACCACCTCCTCCCTGGGCGCCATCTGCAGGGCTACCAAGGCGCCCTTCCGAAACACAGCAGGGGGCTCATCTCCCTGCTTCAGAACTGGGAGGGCTCTCTGTGAAGTGGCAGCCACTTAGCTCCATAGATGGGACTCTCAGCCCCTGCCTGCCACCTGCTCCTGGCTGCCTCCAAGCCTCCCATCCCCGCCTGCCCAGGCTCCCGCTGCCCAGGCTTCTGGTCCAGTTCCCTAACAACGCAGGCCCGGAGCTTCTTCAGGCTCTGCTCCCGCTGTTCCCTCGGCTGGGGCCCTTCAAGGCCGAGCGAAAATGCCACCTTTTCTCTGGCAGGTTTCCCGACCCCTCAGGTGCAGTTAATTGCCACCTGTGCTCCCGCTGCACCGGTAAACTCCTCTCTGTGTCCCTCCTTCTTTCCATTAGTGCAGTGGTTCTTGGCTGCACATTGGAAACACCTGGGAATCTTTTTAAAATCCTGATTTCTGGGCCTCATCCTCTGGAAATTCTGTGGGTTCTTTTTTTGTGACGAATGTTGTGGTCCCACCCCATAACAAAGAAACAGAATTTCCCGAGGATGAGGCCCAGAAATCAGGATTTTAAAAAGATTCCCAGGTGAGTCTAATGTGCAGCCAAGGCTGAGAACCACTGCATTAGTGTTATTTTATCTGTCTCAGTGCCCAGGCCCTGGGTCTTATTCATTTAAGATTTTGCCCTGCACACAGTGGGCATTTAATGCATGCTTGTTCGGTGGGATTGATTATTGTCATTCACACCCTGCATGACTTGCTCATTTTTCTTTAAAACTTTAAAACGATTAGAAAAAGAATCCTTATGAGCTTTTAAACATCCATGACCTTTCGGAGTGGACAAATAAAAAGCAAAAGTCCCTACACTTCTCTCCTTCCCAACCTAGTTCCCAGCATGAGCCTGCGACAGCGGAGAATGTCCTCGGCCAGCAGTTCTCCAAGCTGGTGCCCCTCCCAGCAGCAGCCTTTGTCAGGAACACGGGCTAACTCCATGGCCGCAGACCTGTGATCAGCACTCAGGGCCCGAGCCCAGCCCTGCCTCCGGTGAGAGCTGGTGGGGGTCCAGCCCTGCCTCCAGGTGGGAGCCAGTGGGAGCCCAGCCTGAGGACCAGCTCCATTGGTGCAGACGCCCCAGAGGCCCCGGCCCAGCCAGGACTGGAGGTGCGACAGGTGCAGCCTCCATCACAGACCCTCCCATTTTATTTTGGAGCAAAACCCCAAGGTCAGCTTCACTTCTTTGTCTCTGGCCGCCTTCAACCAGTGGGTGCAGAAGAGAGGCAGTGGGGCTAGTGGCCGGTGGCCTCCTCTGGGCTGGGGTGGGGTGGGGTGCGAGGTGGGCTCTGGTGGGCCGCTAACTTGCTGTGTGACATAGCACAAGTTGCTGTACTTCTCTCTTCTCAAAAAGGCGGCTGTTCTACAGAGACCCTCCATGTGCCCAAGCAAAATACATAAGCAAGCAAACAAAATGCTGTGTGTGAGCTCGCCAAGGGCTTCGGTCCAGACTAAGGGCATGTTAGGGGGGAGATGCCCTGAGTGTCCAGATTTTCAAGGGTGGGGCCAGATCCTGGGGTGGTACGAAAGGACTCACTTCTCCCCGGCACTTGCCCAGTTCAGAACACACCCCTGCATCAGCTGCCCGGCTTTATGGATCAAGAAACGAAAAACTCCACTGCTTCAGTTCACTCTGTAAGAACTGGGTGTAACGTTTATTCAGCACCTACTCTATGCCAGGCACGAGTCC
This sequence comes from Myotis lucifugus, assembly GCF_000147115.1. Taxonomy (NCBI): domain Eukaryota; kingdom Metazoa; phylum Chordata; class Mammalia; order Chiroptera; family Vespertilionidae; genus Myotis; species Myotis lucifugus. Next base: position 256,196 of record NW_005871745.1, on the reverse strand, counting down.
AGACCCCAGGCATCAGCAGTGGAGGAAGCAGGCAAACCCAGCCACCGACTGAAGCTTACCCTCTAGTCAGGAGAGAGACCATAAATGAGGAACTAAGACATAGGAAGTGTCCTGTGGAGAGGAAGGCCAGGCAGAGGAATAGGGTGCAGGGTAGGGCCGGGCCGGGGGAGGGCTCTCAGCGCACAGAGCCGGGAGGCGGGGCCTGGACTCACAAAGGCATCAGGCCCCTTGACCAGAAGAGGGGATTGTCAGACGTCCTTCACAGGAGCCAGGGCTAGGGCCAGCTCTGCCCGTAAGTGGCTCCTGGTGTGTTTGGAAAGAGACAAGACTGGCTGCAGCCCATGTGATTCTTTCACTGAGAATCCCTTTAGGACAGCGGTTCTCAACCTGTGGGTTGCGACCCCTTTGGGGTCGAACGACCCCTTCACAGGGGTCACCTAAGGCCATCGGAAAACACATATATAATTACATATTGTTTTTGTGATTAATCACCATGCTTTAATTATGTTCAATTTGTAACAATGAAATTGGGGGTCACCACAACATGAGGAAATGTATTAAAGGGTCGCTGCATTAGGAAGGTTGAGAACCACGGCTTTAGGAGCTGGCTCCAGGCAGGTCAGGGGAGGTGGGGGTAGGTGGGCTGGAAGGCTTCCCAGAGGAGGTGGCTCAGCCTTGCTGGATGAGTAACTCACAACTGCCTGGGAGGGAGAGGGCACTCCGGGCCGAGGTACAGTGGGAGTCAAGATGTGGCAGCGGCTGCCAGCCCAGCGCAGCCCCGTGCAGGAGGGGATGGGCGCCCAGCCCCACCTGAGCTTGGCAGGGCGCTGGCCCAGAACTCTTGCTAGTTGGGCCCCGTACAAACGCTGAGCCCGCACTGCCCTGGCACCTTGTAGAGGCCTGTGATGCCAACCTCTCCCCTGGGCAGTGCAGTGACGTCATTCCTGTGTTTCCTCCCAGGTCCCTCCCCACTTCCAGCCTCACCCAACAAAACTATTTCTGGCAAAAATCCAAAGAGAAAGGTTCTTTGTTGTTGCTGATCCTCACACGAGGATGTTTTCCCCATTAATTTGTAGGCAGAGTGGAAGGGAGGAGAGACAGAGAGAAACATCGATGTGAGAGAGACACGTTGACTGGTCGCCTCCCTCACTCGACCGAGCCTGCAACTGAGGTACATGCCCTTGACTGGCATTGAACCCGGGACCCTTCAGTCCGCAGGCTAACACTCTGTCCACTGAGCCACACCAGGAGGGCCAAAGAGAAAGCTTTTATGTGGGGGCGGGCACAGGAAGGCCCAGATCTCCCTTTCTCTTTCCGTTAAGGAGGCCTCAAAACTGTCATCCGGGAGCCCAAGGACAACGCTGGTCCCCACAGGCCCTGAGTGGGTGGGGGAAGCCAGCACAGTAAGCAGGTCTGGAGGTCCAGAAAGGGCTTGGGAATAGGCCGTGCCTCGGTTTCCCTCCTTGCAGTTGTATGTGGAACTGGGATGGGACAGGCCAGGCCTGGTGCTTCTGGGTTAAGCGTCTGAAGGGCCTGGCTTGCCAGAGAGGTGACAAATGGAGAGTAATTTACATCATCCTGCAGCTCTTAGGGGATCACAGGTAAGCCTGGCCTCAGTGCCTGGGTGAAATATGGCCTGAAGAAGGCAGCCAGGCCCTCCCTTGGCTGCATTGATGGGCTTTACGCTCCCAGTGGCGACATGTTTTTTGCTGCAATTCCTTTAAAAAAAGGGGGCAGGTGGTTAGTCATTGCTCCCCTGGCCATTTTTGTACTTTTTCAAAATAAAAGGCAGATGCTCCCCGGAAGGGCAGGAGGGGCAGCTGGCTGATCCACCCTGCACCTGGCAGGGCCTTTGCTAAGGTCACACAGCTTTATCTCTGGGGGGTTAGGTAATTGGGGTGTAAATGGAAGCCCCAGTCAGGATGTAAGTGCTCATCCCAGGTCCTGGAGTCACCCCCACTCACCTCTTGCCTTACCCTCCTGTGGCAGATCAATGTGGCCCCTCCTCCTCCCACTGGAAGGTAAGGGTGGAGTCTAATCCCTTCCCTTGGTCGGGACTAGCCTTGGAGACTTGATGGACAATCTGAGGCGGGAGAAGTGATGTTCTGGGACTAGAGGCTGCATCAGGGACTCACACGTCCACCTTGGTGAGCTGGACGGCTCACTCTGTCACCCAGCTGCCATGTCTGAGGTGCCCGAGGAGCCCGGGACAGGCCCCGGCTCAGCCCAGCACTGCCACCGAGCCATCCTGGCAGTGCCCCAGCCTTGTCACGTGGAGCAGGTGAGCCTTCCCGGTGAGTCCTCCCCAGCTGCAGATTCAGGAGCAAAAACAAAAAGACTGTGGTTGTTTTAAGCTCCAGGCATTGGGTGGTTTCTGTGCAGCAATAGGTAACTGCAACACACCGGAACCTCACCTATCAGCACACCCCCTCGGCTCTCCTGACAACCCCCGCCCCCCCCCGCCCGTCCTACTGCCGCCACCTTTTCCTGGGAAGATTGCGATGGCCTAATGGTCTCCCCGCCCCTGCTCCTTGCCGTCTGTCCTCCTGCTGAAACCCAAGTCAGATCACACCTTCTGCTCAAACCACTGCAGGCTCCCAGTTTACCGCGCGTGAACGTCAAGGTCCCTTCCCTGGCTGTCCTCCCCGTCCTCGCCTCCTCCTCTTCTCTTCTTGGCTCCCTCCACCCCAGCCACTGGCCTTCTTGTAAGTTTGCTCCTGCCCCTGGGCCTTTGCACCTGCCTGCAGACGTCCTGCTGGCGCAGCTCACTTCAGAGGGACTTCCCTGAGAAAGCATTCCTCTCCCTGCCAGCCCTCCTCGCAGGGACCCCTCCCCATGGCACCTCACCCTGACTCTCTGTTCATTTTATTACCTCTCTCCTGACTGGACACAGGCTCCTGGAAGCCCCAGCACCCAGAGCAGTGTCAGCCTGCAGTGGGTGCTGCGTACATACCTGCGGAGTGAGAGCCCCCTGAGCTGGGGGAGCCCTGCCGGCCTGGGAGCTGCCAGCTCCTGCAGACGACACTTCCCAGGGCTCCTTGCTGTGGGCTCAAGCTCCAGTCAGAGAAGGGCGCATAGTGGGTTTCCCAGGCCACACTGCCCAGCACCTCAGCACGCAGTGTGTCCCTGGGGCCTCACCCACACCCGTCCCTGTGCCGGAATGGCTTCCTCCGGGCTCTGCTGTTGAAATCTGCCCTGGTTGTCGAGGTTCAGCTCTCGGTGTCATCGTCCTGCCACCTCCTCCACCAGGAGTCAGCTCAGATGGCCCTTTGGAAGTGCATCTGGGCTGTGGGGACCAGCGGGTGCAGCGTGAGGCCGGGCAGGTCTCCCTGGGCTGTGGCCAGACCGGTCCCAGCACGCTGCTCCTCCCGCTGAGCTCGCAGCCCTCCCAGCCCTGCCTGTCCAGCTCCAGTGGACACTTGGCCTGAATTCCCAGGTGGTTTCCATCTGGCCCCAAAGGGTGTCCTCTCACCTGGAGACGGTGCCAGGCCAGTTAACAACGTCGCAGGCCTCACCTGGGACTGCAGCCCAGCCTCTTCCCAGCCTCTGACATCTCCCTGCTAACAGTCCCCCCTCTCCCCGCCCCTCCCAGCGCCCCCCTCCTGCCCGTTTTACTGAGAACTGACACACATCAGTGTGTAGGTTTAAGGAGTGCAGCATGGTGGTGTGACTTACCGTATTTTTCTATTTCTTTGTTGAAGTTGTCACTGAGTTGATTATTTCTTCTCCCAAGTTCATTGTGCATACTTATGAACAGAGTTTACTTTTAACTCTTTATCAGGTAAATTGCTTATGTCTGTTTCATTTACTAGTAGTTCTTATTTGTTTGTTTGTTTTTTATTTATTTATTTATTTATTTATTTATGTTTCCTTATCCCTTATTGGAATATATTTTTCTGTTTCTCATTGTGGCTGTCTCTCTGTGTTTGTTTCTATGAATTAGGTGAAACAGCGACCTCTCCCAGTCTTGAAGGAGAGACTTGTTTAAGAGCCTCTCCTTGTAGACTGTGTGAGCCAGGTGTCTTTAGAGGGCTGGCGGGAGCTGCAGTGGGCGTGTGCCATGGGGAGCCTTGGGGGTAAGTGGCCCTGAACTGGAGCTGGAGTGGGAGTGGAAGTCCTCGGGACAAACTACAGAGCTGGTGTGGGCCTGGGGCCTGGGGTCTGGTGCCTGGGCCTCCTGTGCACCCTGACCACCAAGGCTGGCTGAAGCACCTGACTTATGTCCTGTCCATGAGACCAAGGGGGAGGGAGAGTGTCAATGAATGACTGGCTCTTTCTGGTGCCCCTGACACCGGAGTGGGTTCCTGCAGTTCCCCTCCTTTGTGGCAGATGTTCTCGGTTAGTAAATGGATTTCCCTCCTTACAGTCTAGGTGCCCTTTCAGCCACTGTTTTTCACTTTACCCAGAGTGGGCACGTCTGCACATACACCCTCAGGGATCCCTGCCCACTGCAGGTCAGTGCTGGGGTGGGGTGTCCATGGTGCCATGTCTCTGTCTCTCCCCCCTGTGTCTGTGGGATTTCTCTCTTGTTGGTCGAGCAGAAGTTGTTCAGTCAGCCCTCCTTTCCTCTCCAGGGGGAGCTGCTCTGTCTGCAGGTGGAAATTTAATGTGAAATGGGAGGAGGCGAGCTCAGGGCTTTCCTACACTGTCATCTTGGACTGGATGACTTGATTAATTTTTTAGCTGTTTCCCATCATCTACTTCTTGTCAGTTTGTTTCTAATGCTATACTTTCTTGATTGTTTTTATTTATTGCCTTCTAAAACTTTTGATTTAAATTATTACAAAACATATTTGAATGTTCCTCAAGTTGAAGCTATTAAATAAGATATATATTCTGAACAGTACAGGTTTCTTCAACCTATTCTGTCATTTTGCCCTGCAGACAACCACTTAAAAATCCATCCCTTGTTTCTATAGCTAGATGACTGGTAGGTAGAAAATAAATAGGCAGATGAAATGAACAAGTTTATCTATATGTCCTTTCCTCATCCTCTGTCTTATTAAATAAAACGCTGCATAAAACTCTGCTGCTCATTGCTCACATGCATTGGGAGGCCACCCCACAGGAGTCTCTCACGTCCTCTCCAGGGCAGAGGATTGCACGCTGGTGGCACATCAGGGAGCCACACTCTCCCTTGGGTGCCCAGCAGGGGCCCTGGTTGGTGCTCAGATAAGGCCCACACAGGGTTTCCTGTGACAGACAGTGAGTTTGCCACACAAGCTGGAGGCCTCAGAAGCACACCTTTCCCACTAGAGTGGCAGCTCTGTCCTGATGGCCTCCGGGACCTGCTCATGGGGAAGGTGCATCTCAAGGCAGATTCAACACAGCAGGCATTTTATCTGAGTCACAAAAAGACTGAAGTGCG
>NW_005871745.1:247488-250131 GCF_000147115.1 Myotis lucifugus | reverse complement strand
CCAGTGAAGACATCATATACTTTACAAAGTGGCCCTGCTTTTCTTTTTTTTTAAAAAAAAGAAATATTTTTTTATTGATTTCAGAGAGGAAGGGAGTGGGAGAGAGAGATAGAAACATCAGTGATGAGAGAGAATCATTGATCAGCTGCTTCCTGCACACCCCCCACTTGGGATGGAGCCCTAAACCCAGCCATGTGTCCTGACCTGGAATTGAACAGTTATCTCCTTGTTCACAGGTTAACACTCAACCACTGAGCAACACCAGCTGGGTTTACCTGCGTTTCTTATACTTGCTGTCCCCTCTGTATCTCAGGGGAAAGGAACCTGCGTGCTTGTCTTTGAGAAACACTGACTAGGAGACCACCGTGTTTAGGTCCATCCATGACAGGCTCTCTCCTGGCTCAGGAACCAGTCCTATTACAGGGGGGAAAACTCATGAAAAAGAAGGACGTGAACAAGGAAACTTTTCTTTCTACTTCCTGTCCTTGAAGCCTGTGATGCAGATGATTTCACTCCATATTTAATTGAGGAACATTTTACAAAGAAATGTGAGCAGAGGTGAGCTAAGGTGCTCAGCAGACAGCAAGGGTGGAACACACAGGGACAGGGAGGGATGGAGCTAAGGTTCTGCAGTCAACACTGGGGCCTCCAGGTCCAGGGCGGGGAGGAACCAGCAGGGAGGAGCTGCTGCGGCTCAGGAGCCAGGACCCAGCCAGAGCCCCAGGCGGCTCTCCTTGTGGAGTGAGAGCCCAGCAGGAAACCTCTTCAGGCTGTGAAGGAGCTGGACAGAAGGTTCTTTCCTGCCCCTGTCGCCATGGCCACCTCAGCTCAGGAGTCCTGCAGACAGAGGACAGTGCTGTTCCAGGCCCAGCCAGCAGGGGCGCTGCCCTCCCAGGCCTCCTGCTGTGGCTCCCAAGTGAGAATAAAAGCTCTGAGGCCACAGGAGCCAAAGCTGCTTTAGAGCTGCCTCTCACCAGGCGGGAGGAGACCCTGCAGTGTAAGTGGCTGCCAGAGCCACACCCAGGCTCCCCGCTATCTGTCCCCTGGCTCGTCCCCTGCACCTTCTGTTCTAGGGAAACCGAATGCGTCCCTGAGAGAGGATTAAAGAGCGTTACCTGTGGGCTGAAGTCCAGAGTGTCCTGGGAAGAGAAGGAAGATGCTACTTAAAAGATATGAAGGTAAGTGTCTCCCCAAACACAGGGTCCCCGCCCAGGCCACCAGAGCTTCTCCAGCAGCACCTCCACCCGCTGACACCAGAGCAGGGACAAGAGCAGAAGCTGAGAGCAGTGGACCCGAAGCCGTCACATCCAGTGTCATTAGTGACCGCAGGGCCTGCTCCTCCATGTGCCCCAGGATCTGCACCCAAATACCCGTGCGTGTTAACCCGTCTCTAACCCCACAGCCATGACTCCTCATGTCTCCACCCTGAGAACCGGGAGCTGGTTATTTCTGCATTTCCAGGGAACATGAGACCGACAGGGAAAGAGGCTTCTATGGCGTTGCCATACCCAGAGCTCACCCAGCAAAGCCCCAGTTCTCCCCACCATCTCAGGGCCTCGGCTGCCAGCAGACCCCTTACCTTTCTGAGCCCTGAAGTAGATGAGCAGCCCCGCCCCGAGGAAGAGCAGCCCCAGCATGAAGCCCCCAGCTCCACTCAGCACCTTGCTCTGTGCGGATCCAGACTGGGCCCCTGAGAGAAGAAGCTGGTTTCAGTGGGTTTTAGCCCAAAGCAACTTCTATAATTGAAATCCTGGGATTGAAAGCTTTTTTTGAGGGGTGGGAAAGGAGGTGCAGTGCAGGGGTGGGGGGAGAGGTGATGCCCTATAGAAGAATTGCCATTTCTGGGAAAGAGACTGAGGTCACACTGAGCAGGTACAAGGCCCAGGCACTGGCCTCAGGTCCCCTCACACCCGCCCCAAGGCCACTGCTTCGGCCTATGAGGCTGCGGAGCTCGGGGCTCGGTGACCTCCAGGACTTGGTCCGGGTGACAGAGCCGCAGACGGCACAGCAGACAGGGCTCTCCCGTGGCAGGAAGGTCCCCACGCTGTGGAGGACGCACCTCTTCCCACATCACAGTGGGCAGCTCAGCGCAGGCAGAAGCACCCGCCCAGCTCAACAGGGGACGGTGCCCAGGTCCAAGGGGCACCATGAGGGGAGAGTGTGGGGAATTCAAAGCAGGGCAGGCACGGCGGCCTCCCAGGGCTGTGGGTGTCCACAGAAGTGATCACAGGGGTACCCTGTGGCCTGTGCTGAAGGAGAGACAGAGCAAAGGAAAACGGGGTGTTGGGAGAGGGGATCCTGACCCTCAGGGACAAGCAAAGGCCCCTGTGGGGGGAGGCATGTGAGGTCAGAGGGCGTCTCACTCCATTCCACGGTGACAGGGCTGGTGCTGCTGGGGTGCCGCACTTGGCAGGTGTAGACCTCCCCGCTCCGGAGAACTGTTTCCAGCATCACCAGGGTCTGGAAGGTCCAGTCCCCGTTCCGGATCAGGCCCGTGGACACCACCCCGGCCTCCTCTTCCTGGCCGTTGCGCAGCCAGCGGACCTCAATATGGCCCGGATAGAAGCCGTTCACGGAGCAGACCAGGAGGTTGTGGTGCTGCGAGGCGCTGGGTCTTTGCAGGATACACGGTCACTGTGGGCT
>NW_005871745.1:221218-245308 GCF_000147115.1 Myotis lucifugus | reverse complement strand
ACCAGGCCCAATAATTACAGATTTGGAGGAAGAAGAGGATGAGGAGGAAGAGGAGGAAGAGGAGGAAGAGGAGGAGGAGGAGGAAAAGTGGAGGAAGAGGAGGGGGAGGAGGAGGAGGAGGATGAGGTGGAGAAAGAGGACCTGGAGGAGAAAAATGTTGAGAAGGAGGAAGAAGAGGGGGAACAGGAGGAAGAGGAGGAGGAGAATGAGGAGGAGGAGGAGGAGGAGGAGGAGAAAGAGAAACTTGGGGGAAATATTTTTACTGCACCTCAAAAGGGTAGATTCAATATTGATGGTAAATCATTGCTAGCAACTTCTGAGTGCTTTTCATTACCTTAAAGATGTTTAAATTCTTAACATGAAAAGTGATAAAACAGAATGAAAACACAAGCCAGGAGCAGGAGATAATGCTGCATGAATGTTAGCAAAGTGTCCATCTTGCTGCCTAGAGAACCCGGAAAATCACTGAGAAAAAGGCCCGGACTCCAGGGAAAACGGACAATGGGCCATTCCTAGAGCAGGAACAGCCATTGGCCAACACGTACGTGAAAACTGTTCAAGAACCTTAGAAATCAAAGAAGGATAAATTAAAAATAAAAAACAAATTTTCAAGTGAGTATTTGGCAATATTGAAAAAATATTTAACAAAATAGAATGTGAGGTAAATTGTCTCAACTCTAAACAGTTAACATGTAATGACTTAAATACTGTTAGGACTGTATAGATGTGACATCAGTGTGTTAAGTAACACAATTACAATTAGACCCTGGCTCACCATCACCCCCTCTGTAAACACAGGGGCACTGAGGGGGGAACAAGACACTGAGACCTGAAAGGAGCTCAGAGAGGCCAGAGGTGCCTCGGAGGCCCGGCCCCTCACACCCAGCCTGACCCTCCGCCCAGGGACAGGCTTGTGCACCCAGCACCCCTATTCCAGGGCTCAGGGTCAGGGGGGGTTTGGCCAAGACAGACCGACTCCCTCCTCCCACTTCCCACCTCTCTTCCCTCCCTGCTGCTCCCCAAACCCTCCACCGACTGGACAGGACTGGGCACCCCGGAAACGCCCTACACAGGACAGGACCTCAGGGTCCCCACAGCCGCCCTCAGGCCCTTCACCGGTGCTCCTCACAGCCCTGTGTGTGCACCCCTTCCCCCCACTCCATCACTCCTACCCCCACCCCCACCCCCGCACTCACTTTTATGCTGCACCAGGTATCCTTCAGCCAGCCCGTAGTTGTATCTGCAGTACGCGTCCCACCTGGGCCCGCTTGCGCTCCAGTATTGCCCTCCAGGCTGTTCCAGTACTCAGCGATGGGCAGCCCCAGCTCGGTGACCGCGCGGAACTCCCCCACGTCGCTGTCGAAGCGCACGAACTCCTGCCCATTGTGGATGTATCTGTCCAGGAACCGCACCCGCTCCGTCCTGTTGGAGTACTGACACTCTGACTTAGCCTGCTCCAGGAAATGCGCTGCGGGGACAGGAAGGACCCATCACGCTGGTGAGAGAGGATGGCGAGGCCGCCCAGTGCGCGGCGCCAGGTGGTGGGGACACAGGACCCCGCACCCCCACTGCCAGCACCCGGGGCCCCTCCTCTGGGGCTGGGAGGAGGCCGCAGGGCAGGGAGACCCCTGGGACCCTCAGCCACTGGGGACCCACTGGGCTGCCCCGCGGGATCCAGGCTCCAGGCTGGGCCAGGACTTGTGCCATCACCACCTCCTCCTAGACGCCCCCCCCTCACCCCCAGCCTCTCCCTTCCCCACACCCGCCTCCTCCTGTCACCACCTGGGCAGGGGACCTCGTGCCAGGCCCCAGCTCCCCGGACCCAGGCAGGAAATCGGGCATCGCCCTCCGCCCTGCAGCTTAGAATTCACCAAAGTGCCCATCACAGCCAATCCACAGGCGCATCCACACAGGAGGGAGATGGCAGGAAAGGGCGCCTGGAGCAGGGACCACAGGGTCCAAGTTACTGAAATTACTTGTGGGGTCACCACGATTCATGACTCATAAAGGAGAGATGTGGAAGGTCAGGAGAGATATGATGACCAGAACTCATGACGTTTTGACAAACATCGCAGAAGGCAAAATAAAAGGAAGGTTTTAAACTTCAAGTGATTGAATGATTCAACAAGAAAGTGCTGACTTTGTGTAACTGTCTAGTTTTTTCTTAATAAACCGTGAAGAGCTGCATTGGAAGGTGCGTGTGTATAAAGTGTGAGTCTAGAATTTTCAGAAACAGCCGGTGTCCAGCAGTGTTCTCACCCTCAGCACTATTGACGTTTGGACCAGATGATTCTGTGAGGTTGGGGTGGGTGTTGTGTACACAGTGGGCTGCACACAGCATCCCCACCAGTTGTCAGAGAAACCCCCGTGTGACAGCCAGACATGGCTTCACATATTGCAGACGTCCCAGGGGTGAGAAGAGGGGGAAGGGGTGGTGAACCGTCTGACAAATCTGGGGTGAAAATCCACTGTTGATTATGCAGCAGTTGGGAATTGCAATAAAAATTTAACCAATATTGTGTCTGTGGAAAGGCTTGGTCTATATGGAATTTATATTCTGTAGGAATCTGGTTCCAGTGCAGACTATTTTCCAGCAAAATAAACTTATTCAGGACCAAGATCTACCTGTTTCTTTGCCTTGTTAACTAACCACCAAGTCATTATTTATCCTCCACATTGTCTTCTTTTGTAATCTCCTGGCCACTGGCCCACTGCTTGTCTACAGTAGCAGCTACAGCCACGGCCATTTGAATCCTGTTCAAAGTCCCAACTAATTCGAGTTCTAATTACTGCTCCCAGTAATACCAGGAGGCATCAGGTTACCAGCCTTGGCCAGATGTGGACTCTCATTTCTACAGGCAGGTCCCTCAGAAGGGGAGCAGCTGAGATGACCCCCTCACAGAGACAGATTACAAACAGGAGCAGGTCCCAGCTTTAGATGGAGACCTTCACGGAGAAGTGATGGCAGAGGGGAGGGCACTCTGGTCAGGCTCAGTCTATCTAACTTTTCACAAATTCTCCAGCACCTTCCTGACACAGGAGAAGCTGAAAATAAACACGTGTGAGTTGCTGTCCACTGCAGCCTGTGTCGTCAGCACTGTCAGGCCAGGCTCATGGGCCCACCTGAAAGGCTGCCAGATAAAGCAAATAAAAATATATGATTTCCAACACATGGGGATTTCAGATAAATAATTGTTGTTTCTCTGACATTCAGCTTAAATAGAGCGTCCACTCTTTCCTTTGGCAACACAAGCCCACCCGCTGATGGAATCTGAGGCGGAGGAGGGCTCTTAAACTCCCTTGTGTGCCTCACGTGCCCATGACAGTCTGCACATAGTGTGAGCCCATAGGAAACTTTTCAAGTTTTAAAAGCAAAATGGATGTAAATTCCTCCTGTATATTGGAACTAGCAGCCCTTGAACCTGCTGCCCCCAACCCTGAGACACACGCTGGCACATGGGAACATCAGAAATCTCAGCAGCAAATCAGACCCAGCCAAGCCCCTGTTCACCAGTGGGAGTGGAAGCCCAGGCTCTAGAATGAGGAACCTAAATTAGAACATTGGCTCTCCCACTGGGTCCGGTTGTAACCCCGATGGGACTTGTTCTTTATCTCTAAAATAGATTTAATGATACCGTATTCCTCACAGGATATAGTTAAGTGTTGAATTAAATAGTGATTCTTTCTGATGCTGATATATAAGCACTCAATAAGTACCCTGCTATTTTAACTCTTATAACTCCTAGGAATGCAAGCTCACAAAATCTTTCTATTCCTTAACTTCCTAGATCAGATAATGTCTCCATCACCATTTGGCAATTGTCTTTAATTAATTTTATGACTAAATATCATTTTGAACACAAGGACAGAAACATTGGTGTCTGTATAATAACGGCATATACATGCACCTCATATGAAAGGACTATGCTGAGGTAGAAGAGAGGGACTTTCTAGATACTGAGACCTAGACTATGTCACCTGGCTCTACAACTAACCATGTGACTCTGGGTAAGTTGGTTAAACTCTCTGAATCAGATTCCATGGGTGATTACATCTGTAATTGCTGCAGGTGAGACAGGATGGTTATGAGAGTCACACACTCAAATGCAGGCCTGGTGCACAGCAACTGCCCATGTGACGCTGCTCCATGCCGCAGGGACCAGATTTGTCTTGTCGACGACTCCACCCTCATCCCCACGTGGTGACTGTCTGCTCTGAGTCACTAATAAACGGTGGCTGTGGAATTGGTGGCTTTCATAACCAGTCACCTCTGCCTTCAAGGTCACTCCAGTGGCTCCTTGCTGATCAGTGAGCATCTCTGGTTCTCGAGTCCCCAGCTTCTCATCAGGTGCTTTTGTTCTTATGCTTTAGGTCCCCTGACTCCCTGAGCCCAGCGCACCGTCTATCTGAGGTCGCTGCTCAGAGTCACCTGTAATCATCCCTCACGTTTTCAGCTCCCGTCCCTCCATTCAAAAGGTCCAATCAGGTTTCAACTCATACACTCCACTGACTGCGAACACCACTCCCAAACCCAGTGCTCACTGCTCTGTATGTTCTCACTTTCCTGCCTCCTTGAAGTTCTCACCACACCTGGCCACTCCCTCCTGGAAAAATCTACTTCCCCTCACCGCCCTGCATCACCTTCTTTTGGTTTTCCTCAACACACTGCACCCCTTCTCAGTGTCCTCTGGGCTCAACCCTTGGCATCTTCTTGTTCTCTCTCTCTCTCACTTTCTCTCTCACATTTTCTCTCTCTCTCTCTCTCTCTCTCTCTCTCTCTCTCTCTCTCTCTCTCTCTTCCTCCTCAACTTACCTGGAATTTAACACAGCACATATGTCAATGACACAAACACAAACAACTCCTGCCCTGACCGGCCATGAACTCCAGGCTCCTGCATTCAACTGACCTCTTTATAGCTCCACAGAAATGTCAAAAAATCATTTAAACTTACACAAAACCTTTATTCCTAACCACTCACTTCAAATAATTTCTTACACAGTCTTTCCTATTTCAATAAAGAGCTCCCCCAAATTTAGTAAAAGTATCTCTCTCTATATATATACAAAAGCCTAAACGACCATTACGATTGAACAACTGAAAGACCGCAATGACTGGTCGACCAGTCACTTTGATGCGCACTGACCACCAAGGGGCAGATGCTCATGCAGGAGCTGCCTCCTGGTGGTCAGTGCACTCCCACAGCCAACATCCCAAGGCCAGCCAACCTCCTGCGGTCCCTTCCCTCATCCCTCCCCCGATCCAGCAGGCCCCATACAGCAGCCAGCAAGCCCCATTGGGACTGGGCGACACAGCTCTGATAGGCCCTGATTGCCGTCCAGGCCTAGAGAACCCACCCGTGCAGGATTTCATGCACCTGGGCTCGAGCTCATTAACAAGTCGTGGAAATATCTCCCCCAGATCTGCTCACTTCCCCTTTCCCGCTGCCTTTGCCGCACACACTAACTGAAGCCCAAGCCCGTCACCTGGGCGCTCTTCCATGCTCCTCAGAGTCACCTGTAATCATCCAATCCCCCCTGGTTGCTGGGATTATTTTTTAATAAATACACGTGGGCTCTCCTGTAACCCTCAGCAGTTCACATGTCTCTTCAGATAAAATTCAAACTTCTTACCTACCTGTCAGGGCTCAATATGATTTGTCTCCCATGTTCTCCAGCCTCTTCCTATGTCAGTGTCACTCCCCAGCTTGCTCGCCTGCTGCAGCCCCGCTAGCGAGCCTCCTTCTTGCCCCTTCCACATGGCAAACACCTTCCCACACTGTGGCCTCTCCCTCTCCCTCTCCCTGGGACACCTGTCCCCTAGATCTTCACACCGTGGTGTCTCTCATTATCTGGGTCTCAAGTGTCACTTCCTCAGGGACAGCTCCCTAACCACTTGAACTGACGGCCTGTAACCTGGGGTATTTTTTTTCAAAGCAATTATTGCTCTGAGTGTTTTCTTTCTTAAGGGGTTCAGGAAGAAAGGAGAGGAGATGGTGGTGAGGCCCCTTGGTACATCTCACATAGTAGGGAGAGGCACCAACATCACAGATTCTGCTGAGGACAGAACACAGGGTCCTCAAAGAGAGACCCGCTAATTCCTTTGACTCCCCATAAAAGGCCAGAGAAACTTTCCTCTTGGGGATAACTCAATACAATAAATGGAGCACTGGGTGGGAATTAGCCTGAGATCATTATTTCTCAGTCCTCTCAAGACCCCGATGGAAGGGGACACAGGCTGGGGAGGGTTACTGGAGGCGAGGTGAGAAGAAATGGCTGAGATACATGGAGCCCCTTGCACATCTCATAGTGGTGAGCACCAGCCCCGTTTGTGGTGGAAAGAATCGGGATCCATATGATAAAGGCAGGTGGCCACTGAGGAAAATGCCACCATTTTCTAAGGGACATGGCCTGGACACGGTGACAAAGCTAATTCCCTTTCTTCCTCCCCCACAACAGCTCACCCCCAAGGTGCACTTACGTGGAGTGTCCCTGGCCTGAGCCAGGGGAGGGCTCAGTCCCATCAGCACCACCTTCAGAGCGGCCATCCAGGAGCCTCCGATGAGCCGCAGACACACCATGCTGGAGCTCAGAGAGGACAGGGGCAGGGAGCAGGGGGGTCTCACTCAGTGAGGACTGTGACCCTTCTCCACCCACATCCCCCAAAACACCAACTGAGGAACTCATTTCTTTGTTCCTGGATTGGGTCATCTCAGTACTGAGAACCATCTAGCATCAGAGATGAACAGCTTCATCAGTTGCTGGTCAGAGATTCAGTAGGAAGTTCCTCTTTTGAAATTTAAAGTGCCCTGCATTACAAGCATTGCTTTGATTTAGTGCTTTGAAGGTTTGGTCTGGTTGTGTCAGAAACACTGTGTTGGGCCCTATTGTGAGGCAGCTCTGCACAGTCAGTGATGAGCACACAAGTCAGAGCCTTTGGGGAGCATTGGTCTCTCTCTCTGCAGACAGAGCTGTTTTGCAAATGGATGAGTGAGTGTGCTGGGAGCTGAGGGAGAGGGAGGTGATTGCTAGTTAGGAGACCTTCAGTTTTATCCTATTTTTTTAAAGTCTTTATTGTTGGAAGTCTTACATATGTTCCCTTTTTCCCCATTGACCTCTTCCTGCCCTCCCCCGCCCCCACCCCCACCTCAGGCTCTCACCACCCTATTGTCTGTGTCCATGGGTTATGCATACACGTGTACAAGTTCTTTGTTGATCTCTTCCCACCCACCCACCCTCCCTTGCTTTCCCTCTGAGGTTTGACAGTCTGTTCTGTGCTTCTATGTCTCTGGATCTATTTTGTTCATCAGTTTATTTTGTTCAACAGATTCCACATATGAGTGAGATTATGTGATACTTGTCTTTCTCTGAGGGGCTTATTTCCCTGTTGTACCTCAACTTAGTGTTACAGATTTGGGGAAATGACTTAACCTCTCACAGTTAAAGCCACTGTGATCTTTCAGGTGTTTCAATACTGGGAAAGGCTGTGATTTTGTGGACACCTCGAGGAGCAGTTCCCCTTGTAACTGATGACATGACAGGCTGGTAGCTGCTGATTGGAGAGTATAATCGGTGACTCTTTATAGGGGGGAAGAGGTGTCACTCACTGAAGGAAATGGAAAGTTATTCAATAATTATCCTGAGTGAAAGGTTTTTCAGGTTTCTCTCCTGGTGCTGTCACTGAGTTCAGGGCCCCTCTGGAACACACTGGAGAAAGGGGCTAGAGGAGGCGATCTGTGTGGGATGGAGGGAAAGTGCCTTTGGACAGCACTTAACACAGCAGTGTGATCAGGTCAACTGTCCAAACCAAAGTGCGCAAGGGACTGGGAGACTGAGAAAGGACTCAAAGCCAGCCTTTGGCCCAGCAGCTCTGTGTTAGAATAGCTAGTTTTTCATGTGAAAAGCATTCAGTTCTTTACTCCTGGTCTGCGTTAGGATTTTCTCATTTTCTTGGGGGCATGTCCTCTTATTTAGTCAACTGCTCTTGCTTTATTCTATGAAAAGATAGAAGAAGGCTTTGCTAATGAAATTATTATAGCGTGCTTAGGAAGTGGAACTCGATGGGAAACTAGGAAGTACATCCTTTGATGTCATCATGTTACTTAGAGCATCTAGTTCTACGTTAGATCATCAGCACATGTTATACTAACAAGCATGTACCTCTCTGAACCTGGGTGGACTTGAAAGGACAGCTGTCCATTGAAGTCCCGCGTTAATTCTCACGCCCCAGTTCTGACGCGCAGTCCTCCCCGTGCCTGCATGTGTCTAGTGACAGGATACTGACCATGCTGCAGCAAAAGGACTGCAATTGAGGGGGAGAAATGGAGGAAGATGGTCAAAAGGCACAAACTCCCAGCTAAGAAATAAACAAGTCATCAGGATGTAATGCACAGCTAAGAGGGTAGATCTTAAAGCAGTGGTTCCCAACCTTTCTTTGGCCAGGCCCCACCTAAGCATCTCTAAAACCCTGATGCTCCCTATGACATAGGATTCCTATTATTCAAAAAGTGAGCTCTTGTTCATGCGAAGGAAGCTTAAAAGGCCATTAACTTGGTCTAAACAAGCTTTCAAAGAACATGGCATCCATGAAAGAGAAAAATAAAAGAATGAAAGAACAGTTGAAGTACTGAGGGAGAAATCACTAAGATATTGTTTAAAAAAATAATATGAAGTGATATGAAAAGATAGCAAATAAAGTTTCAAAACATAATTCTAATAGAGAACTGAAATGCATAAATATGTCACAATATATATTTATATACTGTATAGGAGGCCCCTAGAACCATAAGAAATGCAAAACATTCACTGTCAATAACTCATTCTCAAATTGCCCCCCTTAAAAATCAAATTGCAGCCCTGTGAGGCATGTGCCCCACATTGGGAACCACTGTCTTAAATGTTCCCATCACTAGAAAAGTTTAGTAACTACGTGTGGTGTACATGTTACCAAGACGTACTGTGGTGTCATTTCCAATCTATACAAATATCCAATCTTTACGTTGTACACCGGAAACTAATATAATGCCGTATGTCAATTATACCTCAATATACAAAGTGAGTAAGTTTATTGAGCGATTTGAGCATTTTACTCTGTACCAGGATATGCAGGGGCTTTGTTTGCACCAGATTTTTGTTTAATTCCCACATCGTCTCGATGAACTAAATGCCTTCGTGATGGCGGTTGAGGACATTCGCGAGGACACAGGCAGTAAAGGTGCCCTCCAGGTTGAGCCCAGCGAAGTGTTCAGACCCACACGCTCAGCCACTGCATAGACCACCTCGCATTCACCTTCTGAAGGGACTGTTCCTCCAGGGAAAGCACTCGCCTCCCTCACTCACAGATGTGCCGCCCACAGCTACCCCTTTCAGTGAGTGACCGCATTTCCCATAAACTGAGGCGGCTGCAGCGGAGCAATTCCAGTTCCTGGATAAGATGCCCGCCTCACCATTGTCCCCTTCTCTGGAAATGACAAGCTTTGTATTTATCTTATGTAACCACACCCAGAGCTCCCACGCCCACCTTCCCCTTCTTAGAGACAGCAGTGCCCCCAATTTCTAAATCCAACCTACTGTTCTCATCAGTATCAGGCTTTTCAGCATGTTAAGTGCAAATTACACCCCCTGAAATAAGACCAGAAAGTGTGTCTCACTTACTTTGGGAAAATATGTTTCTGTTAATGTGGAAAAGTCAGAATTTCTTAGCGATGTTGAGAAGAAATCACTCTTGTTTCTGGTTTGAGAACAAACTTTGTCCCTAGACCCCAGTGGTAATTCAGTACTGTGGTCAGTTGTACAGAGGCAACTAGGAGAATATCACTTTTAATTTAGCAAACAGACAATCATAATTTACTCAAAATTCTCTAATTGTGATGTGTGACAGTCTGGGAAAGCCACCCTAAGGTCCACATTAGAATTGGATTAAAAAGAATGGCAAACAAAGCAATTCTACATGCAGAATACACTGAGATGTAGTCAAAGAGAACATATCAAATGTGTTTATACAAATTTGACATAAATTTGCCTCTCTCACTGCAGACAGAGCTGTTTTGTAAATGGATGAGTGAGTGTGCTGGGAGCTGAGGGTGAGGGAGGTGATTGCAGGTTAGGAGGCCTTCTATTTAGTCCTATTTTTTAAAATATTTATTGTTGAAAGTACTATATATATATATATATATATATATATATATATATATCTAGGTGGCACTCCCTCCCTCCCCTCATGTCATCACAGGATGGCCCCCCATGTCCTCACAAGATGGCCGGCAGAGGAGGGCAGTTGGCTGCAACCAGGTCATCAGGGGAGGGCAGTTGGGAGGGACTGGGCCTACAGTGGGGGGGCAGTTAGGGGTGAACAAGTCAGCAGTGGAGGGCAGTTGGGGGTGATCAGGCCAGCAGGGGAGCAGTTAGGTGTCAATCAGGCCAGCAGGGGAGCGGTTATGTGTTAATCAGGCCAGCAGGGGAGCAGTTAGGTGTCAATCAGGCCAGCAGGGGAGCGGTTAGGGAGCCATCAGGCTGGCAGACAGAAGTGGTTAGAGGCAATCAGGCAGTCAGGCAGGAAGTGGTTAGGAGCCAGCAGTCCCAGATTGTGAGACGGTGCAGGCTTGGCTGAGGGACAAACCCGCTACACCTGCCGTCCCCCCCACCCCGTGCACAAATTTTATGCACTGGGCGTCATATATATATATATGCTCTCCTCCCCACCCCCCATTGACCCCTTCTACCTGGCCCTGCCCTCCATACCAGGCCTTCACTGACTACTGTCAGTGTTCATGGGTTATGCATATATCTATCTCCCTCAGTACATTGACATAAGCTATTTGTCTTATGGTTAGGGAGGTAAAATGCAAATCATTTACTCTTAAGTGTCCTTGGTTTAGGGAAGATAGGATATACTAGATAACTCCAAATTGCTGTTTAACCATCTCAGTTTCCTATTCTATTCATCCAATTAGATAGAATTAACTTCCTCAGATTAGCAATATATTCAGATTTAAAAAAAATAATACAATACTTATTCATTATCAGATTCCAATCCATCCTCTAGATCAGCGGTTCTCAACCTGTGGGTCGTGACCCCTTTGGGGGTCGAACAACCCTTTCACAGGGGTTGCCTAAGACCATTGGAAAACACATATATAATTACATATTGTTTTTGTGATTAATCACTATGCTTTAATTATTTTCAATTTGTAACAATGAAATTGTGGGTCACCACAAAATGAAGAACTGTATTAAAGGGTCACGGCATTAGGAAGGTTGAGAACCACTGTTCTAGATTCTCCACATGAGGCATACTGAGATTTATATTTCAGTATTTCGTTATTTAAAAATACTTTGATACTCAATATTTTTTTACCATTTAACTCAGCAAACTCAAAATTTTAAGTCACAGGTCCCTGGGACCTGGGATTCCCTTGGATCAGGGAGTCAACCTTGGCATGTGGTCCATTCTCACTCAAGAACCGCCCATTATCATGGAGACATTAACCTTGTTGCCCAAACAATGGAGTCCCACCCCAGCCCATGTTGCTGACTTCCCCTGCCTGTGATCCCTACTTTCCTGTGTAATCTTTGTCCCCAGCAAACCAAGTCCCCAAAAGATAGAAATCAGTAACCAAAATTACATTACAGACACACAGACAAAAACTTCTCACTAGCTAAGAGTTTCTGGCGGCTGCCACCCTGAGAGGGAAAGCAGGAAGCTCCCCAAGATGAAGAATTCTCAGCAGCTGCTGAGATGATCCTGCAATCTCTGCCACCTGGTCAGCCTCGCCACAGTAGCTGGGATCCCCAGAGCCGGAGGTGCCCCATCTTTAGACAAATTACACCAAACAACAAACAGACACAAACATCAATAGAAACACTCATATGAGCGGGCATGACCCACAGACACAGAAGGTCCTGCTTTAAGAAAACCACTGAAGCAGAGCAATGTCTCCTGTCGCTGGTTCTGGGACTGCCCTTCCCAGAACCTCAGAATCTCCCAGTGTGCTATTTGGGGAGAGCATTCCCCAGACTGAGAATTTTTGTTTCCATCCTCAGAAAGTCCCTTGTGACTATGTGCTCAGTCCCCCATATTGGAGATGTCTCGCACTCCCTGAGATCCACTTCGTCCTTCTCTGGCCGCTTCCCTTGCAGGAGAACAGAACCACAGATCAGAACTCCGCACTCGCTTTATGTCCAAGACACATCCCAGTCACATGTACCCCACCTCGGAGGACACCCAATCACCAAACTAGTACTCAGTCCACTGCCCACCTTGGCTCCCGTGTGAGGTCACCTGATGCTGCAGCTCTTGCCTGGGTCCTTCATGCATCGCTGGCTGACTCTCGATCCGGAGCTGGGAGTTGGCCCTGGGTAGTTGCCTCCTCACCCACTGCCCTTCCTTGGTTCTGGAAGCCTCCTGGGGGGGGGGGGGGAGGGGGGTGGAACAGCACTGGGAACCCACCCTTGTTTGTCAAAGTGCTTTGGGGGGGGTGTGGCCTCAGCCACTTGCCTGCTTCCTCCCACTGCACTCAGTGAGCAGCTCCTGCCCAGGAAGCCCCGCGCCTGGAGCCTTGGAGGCCACTTTCAGGTCCAAGACCTGTGGGCTGGGTGCATCTCCCCATCTGCCTGGTCTTTTCCTTGGTGCCAGCCCCGCCTGCAGGGGGAGGTGCCTGTGAGGCAGAGCCAGGGGGGCGGCCAGTAGGGCTCTGTGCTCTCCCAGGGGTTGATGTCACTGCAGGATCCTCCCCAGGACATGAGGGAGGAGGGCCTGCCCCAGGCTTCCTAAGGGACTGGGAGGCAATGCCCCTCCCCTTCCTGTTCTCCTGAAGGAAAGTTCCCACCTTCCAAGTCTGCACAGCAGCCAGGCACTTGTTCTCTGCAAGCTGGTCTCCCTGGTGCTCAGACCCGCTATGGGGGACCTCCTCCCAGCGCCCCCATGGCCCCAGGAGACAGGCTCTGGGCGGAGCTGGGTGCCGAGGCCTCAGGGACCAGCGAGGGCATCTGCACGCGGGTCAGGCTCTGTGGGCGGGAGGTGCTGCGTGGGGGTCTCCTCGCTGCCCGCACCTGGAGCTCAGGCCCCTCTCACCCACAGCTGGCTGGGCTCCTGACCACAGGTCTGCAAAGCCCTGGATGGTAGGCGGGGCCAGGACGCTGGACTCCGCCTCCTCGAAGTGGGGGTGACAGTTAACTGTGCTCATGGCAACGAGGGGCCATCACAGTCCCCTCCATCCCCTCAGCGGGAGGGAAGCCGAGGAGAGGCTGTCCTGTCCTCTCGGGGCTCAGAGGCCCCCGTCCCTGCTTTTCCTCCCGCGGCCTCTTGCGACTCCACAATTGCTGTCTTTCTTCTTTTTAATTATATTGATTTTTTGTTTATGTTGTTATGTAGAGAGCCACAGGCATTTTTTAAAATCGTCACCCAAGGCTATGTTTATGGACTTCAGAGGGAGAAGAAAGGAGAGAGAGGAACATTGATCAGTTGCCTCCCGCAGGGGCCCCGACAGGGATGGAACCTGCACTGGGATGTGCCCTCACAGGGAAGAGAACCGCCTCCTTGTTGGACATGGGACGAGGCTCCAGTCAAAGGGGCTGCTCACTGGGGTGTTGTCTGCCTGTTTGAGTTGAGAAGCCTCAGGAGGGAGGAAGCTGGTGGTGCTTGTTGCTTCATCTCTGTCCTCACTGCTCCTGGGCGTGGGCCTGCTGCTGCTCCTTCCCGGGCTCTGCTGACCGTCCCCTCGTTTGATGACCTGGGGCTCATAGAGTCAGTTCTGCCTCATAATATTGTCCATGACACCTCCCTGCCTGGGTTCCTCATTGTCCTCCACACAACCTGCAGCCGCTCACCCAGCTCACGTGTCCAGCCCTCAGCCAGCTCCCAGTGCCCAGCCCTCAGCCAGCTCCCAGTGTCCAGGCCTCAGCCAGCTCCCAGTGTCCAGGCCTCAGCCAGCTCCCAGTGTCCAGGCCTCAGCCAGCCCCCAGTGTCCAGTCCTCAGCCAGCTCCCAGTGTCCAGGCCTCAGCCAGCTCCCAGTGTCCAGTCCTCAGCCAGCTCCCAGTGTCCAGTCTGAGGTGCTGTAGCTGCTCTGATTTCCTGCACCTTCAGCCTGGCATGTCCTTGCCCCGCCTCCCAGGGCTCTGTTCCCCTTAAATCTTCCCTGTCAGGAGTCAAAGGGGAAAGATGAGATGGCCCCCCTTCAATAGCACTGGCCATTCACTCTTATTTTGTAAGTATCATAGGGCTCTAGCTGGTTTTGCTCAGTGGATAGAGCATTGGTGTGAAGACCGAAAGGTCCCTGGTTTGATTCTGGTCAAGGGGAGGTACCTTGGTTGCAGGCTTCTCCCTGGCCAGGGCTCGTGCAGGGGGCAACCAATTGATGTGTTTCTCTCACATCGATGTTTCTGTCTGTGTTTCCATCTCTCTTCCACTCTCTCTAAAAATCAATGGGAAAATATTTTTGGGTGAGAATTTTTCAAAAAAAAAGAAAGAAAGAAAAAAGAAAAGAAAAGGAAAAAGAAAGACTTCTTTGTCTTTTTTTAAAACAAGTATAATAAAGGCAGCTCTTTTAATTTTTAATTAAGTTTTAATTATAATTGACAAACAGTATTATGTTAGTTTCAGGTGTGTAACATAGTGATTGAACACATATACCTTACAGAGTGGTCACCACAAGAAGTGGATCCATCACCGCACATGGTCATTAGAGTTACTGACCATCTCCCCAACCTGCATGTCACACCCCATGACTCGCTGTGTAACTGGCAGCTTGTGGTCAGTCCCTTCCACTTTCCATCCCTCTGCATCTCTCCCTCCTGGCAACCGTGCATTTATTCTCTGTATCTATGAGTTTGTTTCTGTTTCACTTTGTTTTGTTTTTTAGATTTTACATATATGTGAAATCATATGGTATTTTTCTTTCTTTGTCTGATTTATATCACAAAACAATATTTTCCATACATGCTGCCTTAAATGGCAATATTTAATTAAAAAATTTTTTTTATTGATTTCAGAGAGGAAGGGAGAAGGAGAGAGATAGAAACATCAATGATGAGACTCATTGATTGGCTGCCTCCTGCATGCCCACCACTGAGGTTCGAGCCCAAAACCCAGGCATGTGCCCTTGACCGGAGTCAAACCTGGGACCCTTCAGTCTGTAGACTGATGCTCTATCCACTGAGCAAAACCAGCTAGGGCAAGATTTAATTTTTTTATGTCTGAGTAATATTCCATTGTATATATGTACCACAGCTTCTTCATCCATTTGTCTATCAATGGACATCTAGGTTGACTGTCTATCTTGGCTATCTACACTAATAAAAAATGCAAATTAACCATCACTTCGTTACTTCGCCACTCCGCTACACCCACAAGCCACACCCACCAGCCAATCAGAAGCGAGTAAGCAAATTAACCCAACTAAGATGGCGGTGGCCATGGTACTGGAGAGAGCAGGAGGCTTGGGTTGCCCCCAGCGATGGAGGAAGCCAAGTTTCTCGCCTGCCCTGGCCAGCCCTGAGCTCCACTCAAGGCTACACAGTTTCAATTATAGAAGATAAATAAATCCCAGATACCTGCTTCCAGCTGGCCATGACCTCCACTCAAGGAGGCACTGAAGCCAAAACCGGTTTGGCTCAGTGGATAGAGCATCAGCCTGCGGACTGAAAGGTCCCAGGTTCGATTCTGGTCAAGGGCATGTACCTGGGTTGCGGGCACATCCCCAGTGGGAGATGTGCAGGAGGCAGCTGATCGATGTTTCTCTCTCATCGATGTTTCTAACTCTCTATCTCTCTCTTTTCCTCTCTGTAAAAAATCAATAAAAAATATATTTAAAAAAATCATAATTCTGAAAAAAAAAGGAGGCAATGAAAAAAAAGAAAAAGAAAAAAAGGAGAGGCTGGGAGCTTGGGTTGCTGGGGGGCGTGGCCAGCCTGAAAACAGACATCAGCCCCTCACCCAGGCTGGCCAGGCACCCAAGCGGGACCCCCACCCTGATCCAGGACACCCTTCAGGGCAAACCAGCCGGCCCCCACCATGCACCAGGTCTCTATCCTATACAGTAAAAGGGTAATATGCAAATTGACCCTAACAGCAGAAAGACTGGGAATGACTGGTCACTATAACACACACTGACCACCAGGGGGCAGATGCTCAATGCAGGAACTGCCCTCTGGTGTCAGGGCACTTCCACAGGGGGAGCTCTGCTCAGCCACAAGCCAGGCTGATGGCTGCCAGCACAGTGGTGGTGGCAGGAGCCTCTCCCACCTCCTCAGCAGCTCTAAGGATGTCCGACTGCAGCTTAGGCCTGCTCCCTGCTGGCAAGTGGACATCCCCTGAGGGCTTCTGGGCTGCCAGAGGGATGTCTGATTGCCAGCTTAGGCCCGATCCCCCGGGAAGCAAGCCTAAGCCAGCAGGTGGACATCCCCCAAGGGTTCCCAGACTGTGAGAGGGCACAGGCCGGGCTGAGGCACCCCCCCCCCCACAAGTGCACAAATTTTTGTGCACCGGGCCTCTAGTCCTATATAATAAAAGGCTAATATGCTAATTGTCCCCTCAACCGGGAGTTCAACCAGGAGGTCGACCAGGGGGCGGAGCCAGCTGGCCAACTGCCCACCACCCCTCCTCCCGCCCGGCCCAGCCCGATTGGCCCCAATTGGGGTGGGCCAGCCGAACCCCACCTGTGCACCAATTTGTGCACTGGGCCTCTAGTTGTAAATAATGTTGCAATGAACATATGGATGTATATGTATTTTCACATTAGTGTTTTCATTTTCTTTCCATAAATACTCAGGAGTGGAATTGCTAGGTCGCATGATAGTTTCATTTTTAATTTTTTGAGGAATTTTTACAATATTTTCCATACTGGCTGAACCAATTTGCATTGGCACCAACAGTGCACAAGGGTTCCTTTTTCTCTACAGCCTCTCCAACACTTGCTATTATCTCTCTATATAAAAGGCTAATATGTAAAGTGTCCCCTTGGGAGTCTGACCAGGAGACCGGGAGTTCAATTGCTCGCTATGACGTGCACTGACCACCAGGGGGCAGTGGAAGAAAGGAAGGCCCAGCCGACAGCTGGGTAGGGAGGCCCTGGCCAGCAGCTGGAAGGCCCCAATCAGCCCTGATCGCCAGCCAGGCCTAGGGACCCTACCCCTGCAGGAATTTTGTGCACCTGGCGTCTAGTCTTTGATAATAGCCATTCTGACAGGTGTGAGTTGATATCTCATTTTGATTTGATTTGCATTTCCCTGATGGTTAGTGATGTTGAGCATCTTTTCATGTATCTGTTGGACGTCTGTATGTCTTCTTTGGAAAAATGTCTATTCAGGTCCTCAGCCCATTTTAAATTGGATTGATTGTCTTTTGATGTTGAGTTGTATGAATTGTTTATATATTTTGTATATTAACCCTTATTGGAGGTGTCATTTGCAAATAATCTCCTATTCAGCAGGTTGTATTTTCATCTTGTTGATGGTTTCCTTCAAAGTGTAAAGGCTTTTTAGTTTGAAGGAGTCCCTGTTTTATTTATTTATTTTTTTATGGAGTTGCTTTTAAAAAATATTTTTATTGATTTCAGAGATGGAGAGAGAGATTGAAACATCAATAATGAGAGAGAATGATTGATTGGTTGCCTACTGCACGTCCCACATTGGGGATCGAGCCCACAACTTGGGCATGTGCCCTGACTGGGAATTAAACCATGACCTCCCGGTTCATAGATTGATGCTTAGCCACTGAGCTAACCCTGCCAGGCTCCCTTTTATTTTTTTAAACCCTCACCCAAAGACATGCTTATTGATTTTATACAGAGAGAAGAAGGGGAGAGAGAGAGAGAGAAAGAGAGAGAGAGAGAGAAAGACAGAGAGAGAGAGAGAGAGAAAGAGAGAGATACATTGATGTGAGAGAATTGGTTGCCTCCTATATGTGCCCCAACCAGGGGCCCTGAGCAAGCATGGAACACACAAATTTTGGTGCATGGCATGATGCTCCCACCAACTGATTTATTTGGCTGTTTGGGAACTATTGTAGTTTCATATGAATTTTAGGATTGTTTGCTCTACTCTGAAAAAAACCATTGGTATTTTAGTAGGGATTGCATTGAATCTGTAGATTGCTTTGGATAGTATTCACACTTTAATGATGTTATCCTTCCTATATATGAGCAGATACAACCTTCCACTAATTTATGTCCTGTTCAATTTCTTTGACCAATGTCTTATAGTCTTCTGAGTACAGGCTTTTTACTTTCTTGGTTAAAATTTTTAAAATATGTTTTATTGATTTTTGTTTAGAAAGAGAGAGGAAGAGTGAGGGAGAGAGAAACATTGATGCGTGAGAAGCATTGATCAACTTCCTATTGTACATCCCCTACTGGGTATTGATCCCACATCCCACAACCCCAGCATGTGCCCTGACAAGGAATTGAACCAGTGACCTCTCAGTGCATGGGACAAACTCAACCAACTAAGCTATACCAGCCAGGGCTTCCTTGGTTAAATTTATTCCTAGGTATTTTTTTCTTTTGATTCAATTGTCAATGGGATTATTTTCTTAATTTCTCTTTCTTTCTTCCTCTTCTTCTTCTTTTTTTTTGTTTTGTTAATCCTCATCCAAGCATATTTTGTATTGATCTTTTAGAGAGAGTGGAAGAGAGAAGGAAAGACAGAGTGAAACATCGATGTGAGAGAAATACATCAATTTGTTGCCTCCTGCACGTGCCCTGACCAGGGCCCCGGCCAGGGAGGAGCCTGAAATCAAGGTACGTGCCTTTGACCAGAATCAAACCCAGGACCCTTTGGTCCGCAGGCCGACACTCTATCCACTGAGCCAAACCAGCTAGGGCTAATTTATCTTTCTGATACTTTGTTATTTGTAGAAACACAACAGGTTTCTGAATACTTACTTTGTATCTTGCAACTTTACTGAATTCACTTATTAGTTCTAATAGTTGTTTTGGTGGTTTCTGTAGAGTTCTCTAGATATAGTATTATACCATCTGCAAATAATGACAAACTTTTACTTCCTTCTTTCCTACTTTTTTTTCTGGTTTGATTACTGTGGTTAGGACTTCCCATTATAATGAATAAGAATGCTGAGAGTGGACATTCTTGTTGTCTTTCTGATCTTAGAGAAAAAGCATTTATTTTTTCAGCATTGAATATGCTTTTTCCTGTGTGTTCTCATGTATGACCTTTATTATGTTGAGGTATATTTCCTCTATGCCCACTTTGCTGAGAGTTTTTAATATAAATCGATGCTAGATTTTGTCAAATGCTTTTTCTACATTTATTGATATGATCATAAGGTTTTTTAATCCTTCATTTTGTTTATGTGGTGTACGATGTTCATTGATTTGTGGATATTGAACCATTCTTGCATTCCTGGAATAAATCCCACTTGATCATGGTGTATGATATTTTTAATGTACTGCTGAATTCAGTTTGCTAATATTTTGTTAAGGACTTTTGCATCTATGTTCATCTGGGATATGGGCCAGTCATTTTCTACTTCTTTTTCTCCTCTTCTTCCTCCTTCTCCTTCTCCTCCTTCTTCTTCCTCTTCCACCTCCACCACCTCCTCCTCCTGCTTTTTTTTTGGGGGGGGGCATGGTCTTTGCCTGGTTTGATATGAGTGTAATGCTAGCCTCATAAAATAAATTTAGGTGCCTTCCCTCCTCTTCAATTTTTGGGAATAGTTTGAGAATGATAAATATCAATTCTTATTTGAATGCTCAGTAGAATTCAGCTATGAAACTGTCTGGCCCTAGATTTTTCTTTGTTGGGATTCTTTTTTTTTCTGATTCAATTTTATCTCTAGTAATCAGTCTGTTCAAATTTTCTATTTCTTCCTGATTCACTCTTAGAAGACTATATGGCTTAGAAATTTATTCATTTCTCTTAGGTTGTCCTATTTGTTGGCATATACTTGTTCATAGTATTTCTTATAATTTTTTGTATTTCTGTGGTGTTGCTTGTCAATTTCCATTTTTTATTTCTGATTTTATTTATTTAGGTATTTTTTCTCTCTCTCTTTTTAAAATGATTATGGCTAATGTTTTATCTATTTTGTTTATCTTTTCAAAGAACCAGGTCTTGCCCTAACCAGTTTGTCTCAGTGGATAGAGCGCTGGCCTGCGGACTGAAAGGTCCCAGGTTCGATTCCGGTCAAGGGCATGTACCTCGGTTGCTGGCACATCCCCAGTAGGAGGTATGCAGGAGGCAGCTGATCGATGTTTCTCTCTCGGTGATGTTGCTAACTCTCTATCCCTCTTCCTTCCTCTCTGTAAAAAAATCAATAAAAAATATTTTTTTAAAAAAAGAACCAGGTCCTAGTTTCATTGATATTTTCTATTGTCTTGCTAGTCTCAATTTTATTTATTTCTGCTCTGATCTTTATTATTTCACTCCTTATACTCACTTTGGGCCTTGTTTGTTCTTCTTTTCCTAGTTACGTTAGGTGTACGTTTAGATTGCTTATTTGAATTTTTTCTTGTTTCTTGAGGTGGGCCTATTGCTTTGAATTTCCCCTTAGAACTGCTATTGCTGTGTCCCAAGGATTTGGGTTTGTTGTGTTTTCAGTTTAATTTGTCTCAAGATATTTTTTTATTTACTCATTGATTTCTTTATTAATATACTAGCAGCCTGGTGCATGAAATTTGTGCACTGGGGTGGGGGGAGGGGGAGGAAAGGGGCCCCTCAGTCTGGCCTTCACCCTCTCCAATCTGAGGCCCCTCAGGGAATGTCCAACTACCTGCTTGTGCCCACACTTTTAACAGATAACAGCTCCATTGTTGTTCCTTTCTTATGCTTAAAACCCTTGGAATTAGTAGGTATTCAAAGTGTGTATACATTTTGGGGGGACACCCTGTATATCTCTAGTCAGTGGTGAAAGAAACCAACAGCAGATTTGGAACCCCAGACAGGGAACCTCGCTCACTCCCTACATGTCTCCGCATTTCACTTTCCACCTACGTGGGCAGCAGGAGAATCAACGTTTTCGCTCATTAATTCGGAAAAGCACGTCCTGTCACCCACTGCCCGGCAGGAGTGCACTAGGCCCCAAGCAAGCGAGGCTCAGTCAGGGCAGCCTTCGCTCATGGGTGCTGGCATCCAAAGTGCACATTCCTCCTCTACAGTCGCCCCGACTATCCCACTGTTTCACTGAGAGGACGGAATTCATCTCCGCCTCTGGGTTCTTGATCTTGAACACTGACCAAAGGCACCTTAGCGAGGGTTGCCCGCGCCCAGCAGGTGTGTCTGTCTGCACCTGCTCCTGCCTCAGCACCTACATTAACCCCCCAGAGGTGATCTCGTAACTGCACTGGCCTCCGTGGGAACAGGGCATCATCACTCCGCCCTCTCACTGTCATCTCACAGGCGCCCACCCTCAGCACCCAGAACACCCAGACACTCTCCAAAGGACGTGAGCGCATCAGAGGGGATGTGTACACATCCTGTGGGGGTGTTAGGCATGCCGGGTTGATGGAAGTGCAGTGGAGAGGTGGGGGGAACTTGTGCACACCTTGGTTTGCAACTGTTGCAGGTGCAGGAGGGTGACAGTGTGCTGGGGGATGTTCGCATGCCAGGGGGGATGTGCACACTGGAGGCCTCTGGCTTTGCAGATCCTCAAACCCCCATGGTGCGGCCAGGAGGACGTCAGTCTGGCCCGCCACGGTGGCTGTCCCTGCAATCCTGCACCTTCTGGGCCAGGAGGCGGATCTTGCGCAGCCACTCCTGGGCGCTGATGGCCTGCAGGCGCTACTTCAGCTCAGCCTGCAGGCTCCGCTTGGTGCGCTCACAGCTGTCACCACCGCCATGTGGGGAGTACAGGCCGCCCTCCGCTGGCCTGCCTCCCCTGTCCAGAGACTCTCTGCACTGCTCACCTGCCCAGAGTGACTGGGGCTGGGTGGAAGCCAGGCGTCCTGCCCTGCCCAACCCCGGCTGATCCGCCCCTGTGCGAGCTGCTGCCCGCCGGGAAGGGTCACGGATCCAGGTCCCAGGACCACGGACAGCCTCAAGCACTGCCCCCCACCCGGCAGGGTCACAGATTCGTGTCTTGGTCCCATGGACAGCCTCAAGCACTGCCCCCCACCCGGCAGGGTCACAGATCCATGTCTTGGTCCTGTGGACAGCCTAAAGCACTACCCCCCATGCAGCAGGGTCACAGATCTCGGTCCCGGGCCGCGGACAGCCTTTCCCACTGCCGCCCGCCTTCAGTATGCAAATTAGCTGCCAACTTGTTGCTTCAGCGTGGGGGTCTGCACTGGGGTGCCTGGCCAGTCTGGGTGAGGGGATGATGGCTGTTTTCAGGCTGGCGGGCAACTGAGACTCCCAACCTCTTCTTTTTTCTTTTTTTTTATTTATTCTGGGATTTATTTACCTTCTATGGCTGTCACTGGACCTGAGAGCCGCCTTTAGCTCTGAGGCTCGGCTCCAGCTCTGAGACCTCGGCTGCTGAAAGCAGGGATCTGGGTTTGTTTGGGTTCTATAATTGTAACACTGTTTCGATCCTGCTGGCTGAAGCCCTGGCTGGCTGAAAGCAGGTTTCTGGAATTTGTTTAGCTTCTATATTTGTAACAATGCTTTTTAAACTGCAGCTCAGAGGCCAGCAGCAGCAGGTGGGGAACCTTGGCTTCCTCCATCACTGGAGCAAGCAAGCCTCCTGTTTGCTTCAGTGCCTGGCTGCCAGCTGCCATCTTGGTTGGAAGTTAATTTGCATATCACCCTGATTAGCCAATGGGAAGCGTTCGGGGCCACGGTCAATTTGCATCTTTCTCTTTTATTAGATAGGATTAATTGTTTATAATTGTTTAGTACCATGTTGTTTAGTCTCCATGTGTTTTTGTTTTTTCCTGTTTTCTTCTTATAATTTATTTTTACTTTCATACTGTTGTGATTGGAGAATATTCTTGATATAATTTAAATTTTTAAAAATTTTACTGAGACTTTTTTTTTGACCTAGTATGTGATCTTTCCTGGAAAAATGGTCCATAAGTACTTGAAAATAGTTTATATTCTACTGATTCTGGGTGGAATGTTCTGTATCTGTTCAGTGTATCTATTCTACAGTGTCAATTAACCTTTGTTTCCTTCTTGATTTTCTGTCTGAATAATTTACCCATTGATGTAAGTGGGGTGCTGAAGTTCCCTGATATTATTGAGTTACATTCAACTCTACATTATGTTATTAATATTTGCTTTAAATATTTAGATATTCTTAATGTTTATTGTATAGATGTTTACAAATGTTATGTTCTCTTGTTAGATTGACCCGTTTATCATTATGTAGTGCCCTTCTTTGTCTCTTGTTATAGTCTTTATTTTAAAGTCTATTTTGTCTGACATAACCATTGCTTCTGCAGCTTTCATTTCATTTCCATTTGCATAAAATACCGTTTTCTATCTCTTCACTTTTTGTCTGTATGTTCTTTTGGACTGAAGTTAGTCTCTTATAGGCAGCATATGCACAGGTCTTGTTTTTGAATTCATGCAGTCACCCTGTCTTTGGATTGAAATGTTTAGTCCATTTACATTTAAAGTAATTACTGATAGGCGTATACTTATTGCCATTTTATTAATTGTTTTCTGGTTGCTTTTGTAGTTCTTTGCTGTTTTTTCGTCTTCTCTTGCTCTCTTTCCTTTTTTTAAAATCCTCAATCAAAAATATTTTTCCATTGACATTCAGAGAGAGTGGAAGAGAGAGGGAAAGACAGAGAGAAATATCGATGTGAGAGAAACATATCGATTGATTGCCTCCTGCATGAGCCTGACCAGATCCTGGACCATGGAGGAGCCTGCACCTGTGGTCGGTGCCCTTGACTAGAATCAAACCCAGGACCCTTCAGTCCACAGGCTGACACTCTATCCACTGAGCCAAATTGTCTGTGGCTCTTGCTCTCTTTTCTTGTACATTGATGACTTTCTTAGTGTTTGTTTCGGTTCTTTTTCTTCATTTTTAACTGTATGTATTATAGATTTTTGGTTTTTGGTTGTGATAAGATCCTAATATATATAAAGAGCAAGGTGCCATCACGACCGAACGGGTGACCTGTCACCATGAAGTGCATGGAGCACCTCTTGGTCCCCCCTGCTCCCCGGCCCCGAGCCACTCACCATGA
>NW_005871745.1:217868-220622 GCF_000147115.1 Myotis lucifugus | reverse complement strand
TTTGCCCTGGTGGGGTGGGGGTTCCCTCAACCCCACCTTGCCCTCTTACAGTCCGGACCCCACGGGAGATAAAGACCTGCCTCTTAGGCCCACTCCCCGGTTGCAGAGGGCAAGCCCAATCCCCAAGTTCCTGCCCCACAAGCCTTGTTGGGCTTAGAGCAAGGCCGCTTAGGGAATTGGGGTTCCGCCCCCTGTCATGCACAGAGCAGGGTGGATCAAGAGGTTGTGATGCTACCCACAGTCACACTCAGGGTAGGGCCGATTGGGGGGTTGTGGCGCCACCCCCTGTCACACACAGAGCCGGCTGATCAGGGGTTTGGGCGCTGCCCCCTGTCACACACAGAGCAGGGCCCATCAGGGGGGTTGGGGCTCCATACCCTGTCACACACAGAGCAGGGCCGATCAGGGGGTTGGAGAACTCTGCCCTTTCATGCACAGAGCAGGGTGGATCAGGAGGTTGCGATGCCACCCTCAGTCACACTCAGGGTAGGGCCAATTGGGGGGTTTGGGCGCCGCCCCCTGTCACACTCAAGGCAGGGTCGTTGGAGAGGTTGTGGTGCCACCCCCTGTCACCCACAGAGCAGGGCCCATGGGGGGGTTGGGGCGCCGCTCCCTGTCACACACAGAGCAGCACTGATCAGGAGGTTGGGGAGCTCCCCCAAATCAGGCACAGAGCAGGGCCGTTCAGGGGGTTGGGGCGCCTTCCCCTTTCATGAACAGAGCAGGGTGAATAGGGAGGTTGTGGCCCCGCTCCCTGTCACACACAGAGCCTCAGGGTGATCAGGGGGTTTAGGTGCTGCCCCCTGTCACGCTGCTCCAAGAGCCAGGAGGCCTCATGGCTCTGCTGATCACAGTGCTAGGAGGCCTCCCTGCTCTGCTGATCATGGTGCTAGGAGGCCTTGCAGCTCCGCTGATCCAGGATTCGGGAGACCTTGTGGCTCCGCTGATCCCAGACCGGGAGGCCTCGCAGCTCCACTGATCCCGGTGCTGGGAGGCCTCGCTGCTCTGCTGATCCCAGTGCTAGGAGGCCTCGCTGCTCTGCTGATTCTGGTGCTGGAAGGCCTCGCGGCTCCGCTGATCCCGGTGCTGAGAGGCATATTACCCTTTTACTATATAGGATAGAGGCCTGGTGCATGGGTGGGGGCCAGCTGGTTTGCCCTGAAGGGTGTACTGGATCAGGGTGGGGGTTCCTCTTGGGTGCCTGGCCAGCCTGAGTGAGGGGATGATGGCTGTTTGCAGCTGGTCACACCCACTTCAGGGTGGGGGTCCCCACTGGGGTGCCTGGCCAGTCTGGGTGAGGGGCTGAGGGCCGTTTTCAGGCTGGCGGGTGACTGAAGCTCCCAACCTTTCTTTTTTTAATTTTTTTTTTAATTCTGGGATTTATTTTCCTTCTATGGCTGTCACTGGAGCTGAGAGCCGGCTTTAGCTCTGAAACCTCGGCTGCTGAAAGCAGGTTTCTGGGCTTTGTTTACCTTCTGTATTTGGAACTTTGTTGCGACTCCAGCTCTGAGATCCCGGCTGACTGAAAGCATGTTTCTGGGGTTTTGTTTAGCTTCTGTATTTGCAACAATGTTTCTTAGAGAGCAGCTCAGAGCCCAGCAGCTGCAGGCAGGGAACGTTGGCTTCCTCTGTCACTGGAGCAAGCAAACCTCCTGTTCGTGTCAGTTGCCTGGCTGCCGGCCGCCATCTTGGTTGGCAGTTAATTTGCATATCACCCTGATTAGCCAATGGGAAGGTAGTGAAGTTATGGCTAATTACCATGTTTCTCTTTCATTAGATAGGATATTCCTTCTAGCATTATAATTGGTTGATCTGCTACACTTACAACTGTTTGCCTTTATCAGTGCAAATTTTTTCTTTCCAATATTTTCTTATTTTTAGTTTTGGTATTTTCCCTTTCAAGAAGTTCCCTTAACATTTCTTTTAATGCTTGTTTAGTGGTGATAAACACTTTCAGCATTTGCTCACCTGGGAAACTCTTTAATTCTGAGTGCTAACTTCTTTGGATAGAGTATACTTGGTTGTAGGTTTCTGCCTTTCATCACTTTGAATATTTTGTGCCATTACCGTATCTGCTGAAAAATCAGATGTTGGTCATATGAAGGATCCCATGTACATAACTAGCTGCTTTTTCTCTTGCTGCCATTAAGATTCTTTAACTTTTGGCATTTTAAATAAGATGTGTCTTGATAGGGGCCTCTTTGGGTTCATTTTGTTTTGAAATATATCTGCTTTCTGGATTTGGATGTCTGTTTTCCTCACCAGGTTGGGGAAGTTTTCAGTCATTATCCCTTTAAATAGGTTTTACATCCCTTTCTCTGTCTTCTCCTTCTGTAACCCCAATGATTCAAATCTTGGCACACATGATGTAGCTACTACAGGTCCCTTAAACTATCCTCACTTTTGAAAATATTATTTTCTTTTTGCTGTTCTGGTTGACTTTCACTACCTTGTCTTTCAGCTTGCTGACTCATTCTCCTGCCTCAACTAATCTGCTGTTGATTCCCTCCAGAGTATTTTTGTTTTCATTTCAATTATCATATTCCTCAGTTCTGATTGGTTGTTTTAAATATTTTTCTGTCTTTGTTGAAGTTCTCACTGAGTTCATTTATCCTCTTCCAAGTTCATTGCGCATACTTATAAGCAGTGTTTACTTTTAACTCTTTATCTGGTAAATTGCTTATCTCTGTTTCATTTAGTCTATTTATGTATGTATGTCTGCTCTATTTGTTGTTGTTATTATTATTATTATTT
>NW_005871745.1:210426-217446 GCF_000147115.1 Myotis lucifugus | reverse complement strand
CTGCATGGGATTGGCTGTGGAAGTTCCGGGCACGAGCCACAGAGCTGGTGTGGGCCAGGGGCCTGGGGCCTAGGGCCTGGGTTCCTGCAGTTCCCCTCACACTTCCAAATGTTCTCAGTTAGTAAATGGATTTTCCTCCTTATAGTCTAGGTGCCCTTTCAGCCACTGTATATTCACTTTACCCAGAGTGGGCGAGTCTGCACATACGCCTCAGGGATCCCTGCCCACTGCAGGTCAGTGCTGGGGTGGGGTTGCCATGGTGCCATGTCTCTGTCTCTCTCCCATGTGTCTGTGGGATTTCTCTCTTGTTGGTTGAGCCGAAGTTGTTCAGTCAGCCCTCATTTCCTCTCCAGGGGGAGCTGCTCTGTCTGCAGGTGGAAATTTAATGTGAAATGGGGGGAGGTGAGCTCAGGCCTTTCCTGCACTGTCCTCTTGGACTTGGAACCCTTGATTGATTTACTGTTTTAGCTGTTTCCCATCATTTACCTCTTGTCAATTTGTTGCTATTGCTATAGTTTGTTGTATTTTTTTTTTGTTTTTATGTATTGCCTTTTAAAACTTTTGAATTAAATTATTACATAAAATATATGAATGTTCCTCAAGTTAAAACTATTAAGTAAGACATATATTCAGAAAAGTACAGATTCCTTCGACCTATTCCCTCATTTTGCCCTGCAAACAACCACTTAAAAAATCCATTCTTTGTTTCTATAGATAGATGACTGGTAGGTAGAAAAATAAACAGGCAGACTAAATGAACAGGTTTATCTATATGTCCTTTCTCATCCTCTGTCTTATTAAATAAAATGCTGCATAAAACTCTGCTGCTCATTGCTCACACGCATTGGGAGGCCACCCCACAGGAGTCTCTCACGTTCCCTCCAGGGCAGAGGATTGCACGCTGGTGGCACATCAGGGAGCCACATGCTCCCCTGGGTTCCCAGCAGGGACCCTGGTTGATGCTCAGATAAGGCCCACACAGGGTTTCCTGTGACAGACAGTGAGTTTGCCACACAAGCTGGAGGCCTCAGAAGCGCACCTTTCCCACTAGAGTGGCAGCTCTGTCCTGATGGCCTCCGGGACCTACTCAAGGGGAAGGTGCATCTCAAGGCAGAGTCAGCACAGCAGGCATTTATCTGAGACACAAAAAGACTGAGGTTTAGAAGCCATCAATAGACTAAAACCGTAAAAGGGACTTCAAGAGGTACTGGGTTTAGACATTTTCTTTTAAAAAATTAGAGAAAAGAGTGAAACGATCATGATTATAGAAACAGTGAAGACATCATATCCTTACAAGTGGCCTGCTTTTCTGTCTTTTTTAAAAAAGAAATATTTTTTATTTATTTCAGAGAGGAAGCGAGTGGGAGAGAGAGATAGAAACATCAATGATGTGAGAGAATCATTGATCAGCTGCCATCTGCACACCTCCCACTGGGGATTGAGCCAGAAACCCAGGCATGCGCTCTGACATGGAATTGAATGGTGACCTCCTGGTTTATAGGTTGACCCTCAACCACTGAGCCACACCAGCTGGGCTAGCCTGTGTTTCTTATACTTGCTGTCTCTTCTCCTTATCCTAGGGGCAAGGGAACCTGTGTGCTTGTCTTTGAGAAACACCAACAGAGGAGACCACCGTGTTCAGGTCCATGGCAGGCTCTCTCCTGGCTCAGGAACCAGGCCGATTACAGGAGGGAAAACTCATGAAAAAGCAGGACAGGAACAAGGAAAGCTTTTCTTCCCACTTCGTGCCCTTGAAGCCTGTGAGGCAGATGACTTCACTCCATATTTAATTGAGGAACATTTTACAAAGAAATGTGGACCGAGGTGAGCTAAGGTGCTCAGCAGACAGCGAGGGTTGAACACAAAGGGACAGGGAGGGATGGAGCTAAGGTTCTGCAGTCAACACTGGGGCCTCCAGGTCCAGGGCGGGAGGAACCAGCAGGGAGGAGCGGCTGCGGGGTCAGGGGCCAGGACCCAGCCAGAGCCCCAGGCGGCTCTCCTTGTGGAGTGAGAGCCCAGCAGGAAACCTCTTCAGGCTGCAAAGGGGGCCTGACAGAAAGTCTCTCCTCTCCATGTCTCCATGGCCACCTCAGCTCTGGAGTCCTGCAGACAGAGGACAGAGCTGTTCCCAGGCCCGGCCAGCAGGGGCGCTGCCCTCCCAGGCCTCCTGCTGGGGCTCCCAAGTGAGAAGAAAAGCTCTGAGGCCACAGGAGCCACAGCTGCTTTAGAGCTGCCTCTCACCAGGCGGGAGGAGACCCTGCAGTGTAAGCGGCTGCCAGAACCACACCCAGGCTCCCCCCTGTCTGTCCCCTGGCTAGTCCCCTGGCTAGTCCCCTGCACCTTCTGTTCTAGGGAAACTGAATGTGTCCCTAAGAGAGGATTAGAGAGCATTACCTGTGGGCTGAAGTCCAGAGTGTCCTGGGAAGAGAAGGAAGATGCCACTTAAAAGATATGAAGGTAAGTGTGTCCCCAGACACGGGGTCCCCCGCCCAGGCCACCTGAGCTTCTCCAGCAGCACCCCCACCCGCTGACACCAGAGCAGAGACCAGATCAGAAGCTGAGAGCAGTGGCCTCGAAGCCGTCACATCCAGTGTCATTAGTGACCACAGGGCCTGCTCCTCCATGTGCCCCAGGATCTGCACCCAAATCCCGTGCGTGTTAACCCCTCTCTAACCCCACAGCCATGACTCCTCATGTCTCCACCCTAAGAACCGGGAGCTGGTTATTTCTGCATTTCCAGGGAACGTGAGACCGACAGGGAAAGAGAGGCTTCTAAGGCGCTGCCATACCCAGAGCTCACCCAGCAAAGCCCCAGTTCTCCCCACCATCTCTGGGCCTCGGCTGCCAGCAGGCTCCTCACCTTTCTGAGCCCTGAAGTAGATGAGCAGCCCCGCCCCGAGGAAGAGCAGCCCCAGCACGAAGCCCCCGGCTCCACTCAGCACCTTGCTCTGTGCGGATCCAGACTGGGCCCCTGAGAGAAGAAGCTGGTTTCGGTGGGTTTTAGCCCAAAGCAACGTCTCTAATGGAGACCCTGGGATTGAGAGCTTTATTTTTGAGGGGTGGGAGAGGGAGTGAGGGGGTGGGAAATGCCCTGGAAGAATTGGCCATTTCTGGGAAAAGACTGAGGTCACACTGAGTAGGTTCAAAGCCCAACACTGGCCTCAGGTCCCCTCACACCCGACCCAAGGCCACTGCTTCAGCCTCTGAGGCTGCGGAGCTCGGGGCTGGGTGACCTCCAGGACTTGGCCCGGGTGACAGAGCCGCAGACAGCAGAGCAGATGGGGCTCTCCCGCGGCAGGAAGGTCCCACGCTGTGGAGGACGCTCCTCTTCCCAGATCACAGTGGGCAGCTCAGCGCAGGCAGAAGCACCCGCCCAGCCCACAGGGGATGGTGCCCAGGGCCAAGGGCACCATGAGGGGAGAGTGTGGGGAATTCAGAGCAGGGCAGGCATGACGGCCTCCCAGGGTTATGGGTGTCCACAGAAGCGATCACAGGGCTACCCTGTGGCCTGTGCTGAAGGAGAGACACGAGCAAAGGAAAACGGGGTGTGGGGAGAGGGGACCCTGACCCTCAGGGACAAGCAAAGGCCCCTGTGGGGGGGAGGTGTGTGAGGTCAGAGGGCGTCTCACTCCATTCCACGGTGACAGGGCTGGTGCTGCTGGGGTGCCGCACTTGGCAGGTGTAGACCTCCCCGCTCCGGGGAACTGTCTCCAGCATCACCAGGGTCTGGAAGGTCCAGTCCCCGTTCCGGATCAGGCCCGTGGACACCACCCCAGCCTCCTCTTCCTGGCCATTGCGCAGCCAGCGGACCTCAATGTGGCCCGGATAGAAGCCATTCATGGAGCAGACCAGGAGGTTGTGGTGTTGCAGGCGCTGGGTCTTTGCAGGATACACGGTCACTGTGGGCTCAGCTGGGACAGAGAAGGCGGAGGGAGACGTGAGCAAGACAGGCAGGCCCTTGGTGGCTCCCTTTCGGCCTAG
Source organism: Myotis lucifugus (assembly GCF_000147115.1). Lineage (NCBI taxonomy): Eukaryota > Metazoa > Chordata > Mammalia > Chiroptera > Vespertilionidae > Myotis > Myotis lucifugus. Next base: position 213,465 of record NW_005871745.1, on the reverse strand, counting down.
TTTCCAGTCCCAGGATTCAGGCTCCAGGCACCCCCTCCTACTGCCCTGTGGCCCCGCAGGAGGTAGTGCCATGGGCCTTGAATCTCTGTCTACAGCCCGGGCCACTGGATTTGAGAGACGCTGAGGAAATTTGGGGCATTTTTCGTATCTGGTAACAGTTACTCATTGTTGAATGAAGTGTTTACAAATCTTTGCGAGGCACAGAGTGTGTGAGTTCCAGTGTGATTTCTGGAGTAGGGCTGCCTGGTCACATCCAGGCTGTGCCTCTTACTGGCTGATCCTGGGAGACCCTCTCTGCTCAGCTCCTCACTTGCAAAGGGGGTGGCAATACTAACTCACCGCTTAAGGACATATGAGGACCAATGGGCCTAAAACATGTGAAACAGCGGCTGGAACGTAGCCATCACTATGTCAGCTGTTTATTACATATGGAGAGAGAACATAAGGAAAGTCATGGTGAGAAACTGGGGAACAGCTTGGGGAGATGGGGACTCAGGGTGTGAAGTCCTGGGAATGTGATCACACCTGAGAACACAGAGATGGTTCCCCTGGAAGCAGGAAAGGCAGGTGACTCCCTAGCTCCGGGGGCTGAGTCCTGAGGGAGAGGGAGGAGCAGGGAAGCATCATTATAACACTTACAGTGACACTCACTGAGCAACCTGCTCCTTCTCAAAAGAAGCCGATCTGTTATTGGGATTGTTGTCATTTTATAATTGTCTCTCTTTTCAAGTTGACATTTGAGCTCAGGGAAGGGGCTGGGACTGGGACTGATTAACATATGTGCTTCCTACTTGATACTAGGCTCAATAAATACAAATTTGGTGGAGGAGGAGGAGGAGGAAAAATTGGAGGACGCAGAGGAGGAGGAGGAAGAGGAGTATAAGGAGGAAAAAGTAAAGGAGGAGGAGGAGGAGGAAAAAGTGAGGAGGAAGAGGAGAAGAAAAAATGGTGGAGAGGAGTAGGAGGAGTAGGAGGAGGACTATGAGGAAGAAGAAGAGGAGGAGTAGGAGAAAAAAGTGGAGGAAGAGGAGGATAAGGAGGAAAAAGTAAAGGAGGAGGAGGAGAAACAAATGGAGGAGAGGAAGAGGAAGAGGAGGTAAAGGGGGAGGAGAGGAGGAGGAGGAGGAGCCTGGTGGAAACATTTTTACTGCATCTCATAAGGGTAGATTTATGATTGATGGTAAGTCATTGTTAGCGACTTCTAAGTGCATTTCATTACCTTAAAGATGTTTAAATTCTTAACATGGAAAGTAATAAAACAGAATCAAAACACAAGCCAGGAGCAGGAGAAAATGCTGAATCAATGTTAGCAAAGTGTCCGTCTTGCTGCCTACAGAACCCGAAAAATCACTGAGAAAAGGCCTGGACCCCAGGGATGACGGGAAATAGTCAATTCTTAGAGCAGAACAGTCATTAGCCAACACAAACGTGAAAAATATTCAAGAACCTTAGAAATCAAAGAAGGATAAATTTAAAGTAAAAAATAATTTTTCAACTGAGTATTTGGCAATCTACACTAATAAAAGAGAAACATGGTAATTAGCGTACGACCGCTACCCTTCCCATTGGATAATCAACATATCCTTATGCAAATTAACTGTCAGCCAAGATGGTGGCCGGCAGCCATGCACTGAAGCGAGCAGGGAGGCTTGCTTGCTTCAGTGACTGCGGACTCCAACATTCCCTGCCTAACTTGCCAGCCTCTCAGCTGCAACTCTAAGCAACTATGTACTATGTTGCAAAGAAGAAGCTAAACAAAACCCCAGAAACCAGCCGGACTGAAAGCCAGCCAGACCACAACATTGTGTCGATGTTTTCAGCAGCGAGGCCTCAGAGCTAAAGCTGGCCCAGAATAAAAAAAAAAAAAGAAAACAAGGAGTGGTTGGGAGCTTCAGTCACTCGCCACCCGGAAAACAGCCCTCAGCCCCTCACCCAGACTTGCCAGGCACCCCAGTGGGGACCCCCACCCTGATCCAGGACACCCTTCAGGGCAAACCAGCCGGCCCCTACCCATGCACCAGGCCTCTATCCTATATAGTAAAAGGGTAATATGCCTTCCGGCACCGGGATCAGCGTGACAGGGGGCAGTGCCCAAACCCCCTGATCAGCCCTGCTCTATGCCTGATAGGGGGGAGCTCCCCAATCCCCTGATTGCCCTGCGGCTCTGTGTTTGACTGGGTGCAGCGCACCAACCCCCGCCCCCCCACGGGCCCTGCTCTGTGTGTGACAGCGTAGAGCCATAACCTCTCCATCGGCCCTGCCCCGTGTGTGACAGTGGTGGCGCCCCAACCCCCTGATCGGCCCTGCTCTGTGGGTGATAGAGGTTGGCGCCCCAACCCCCCTCCATGGGCCTTGCTCTGTGTGTGACAGGGTAGAGCCATAACCTCCCCATTGGTCCTCCCTGAGTGTGACAGGGTGCAGCGCCCCAACCCCCTGATCGACCCTGCTCTGTGTGTGACAAGGTACAGAGCCCCAACTCCCCTGATGGGCCCTGCTCTGTGTGTGACGGGGGTGGCGCTGCAACTCCCCATCGACCCTGCCTTGAGTGTGACAGGGGGCAGTGCCCCAACACCCCAATCGGCCCTACCCTGAGCATGACTAGGGGTGGCATTGCAACCTCCCGATCCGCACTGCTCTGTGCATGACGGGGCGGCGCCCCAACTCCCCAATCGGCCCTGCTCTGAGCCTGACCAGGGGCTGCACTTAGGGATTGGGCCTGCCCTGTGCCACCCGGGAGCAGGCCTAAGCCAGCAGGTCGTTATCTCCCAAGGGGTCCCAGACTGTGAGAGGGCACAGGCCAGGCTGGGGGACCCCCCCCCCAATGCACAAATTTTTGTGCCCCGGGCCCTCTAGTCTTTAATAATAAAAGTATATTATGCTAATTAGACCGAATGCCTTTCTGAATGATCTTTCTGGATAAAGATGGCCCTGCAAGGGAAGCTCAGGTCCTGAGTGCCAAAGGGAAGTCAGTGCTGGCAGCTGGGGAAGGAAAGCCTACTCCCTGCACGAATTTCGGGCATCGGGTCTCTAGTTGTTAAA
>NW_005871745.1:201701-209638 GCF_000147115.1 Myotis lucifugus | reverse complement strand
TATAAGCTGATGCAGGAAATTCACTGCAGGGACAGGAAGGAACCGTCATGCTGGTGAGAGAAGATGGCGACGCCGCCCAGTGCTGGGGGCCCAGGCGGTGGGGACACAGGACCCGGCACCCCCACAGCCAGCGCCCGGGGCCCCTCCTCTGGGCTGGAGGGAGGCCGCAGGGCAGGGAGACCCCTGGGACCCTCAGCCCCTGGGCACCCACTGGGCTGCCCCGGGCTCCAGGCTGGGCCAGGACTTGTGCCATCACCGCCTCCTCCTAGACGCCCCCCCCCCCCTCAGCCTCACCCTTCCCCACACCCGCTTCCTCCTGTCACCCTCTGGGCAGGGGACCTCGTGCCAGGCCCCAGCTGCCCCGGGACCCAGGCAGGAAACCGGGCATCGCCCTCTGCTCTGCAGCTTAGAATTCACCAAAGTGCCCATCACAGCCCAACCACAGGCGCATCCACACAGGAGGGAGATGGCAGAAAAGGGGCACCTGGAGCAGGGACCACAGGGTCCAAGTCCCATCAGGGGCGGGGCCAGGGCCTCTGAGTGACAGGATGTGGGGGAAGGTCGCTGTATGTGGGGGAGGGGGCACATCTCAGGTGAAGGCAATGCCACCTGCGAAGCCTGAGAGAACCCATGTGCCTCCTGGGAACCCAGAGAACAGGCTCTGAGCCCAGACAGTGGGGGGAGGGGACAGGAGCCTGGAGGAGGCGGGTGCTGAGAGCCTGGGGGTGAGTTAGGGGGGCTTCTGCTGCATGTAAGGGAGAGCACTGAGGAGGTTCAGGGGGTTACACCCTAATCCCAATAGGGCGCCCTCTCTTTCCTGCATGTCCAACCCAGGAAGCGCAGAGAACAGAACACACCTGTGGTTAAAGCAGGTGGTGGATGGAAGCGCTGACACCATCGCTGGTGCGGAGAGAGTCCCTGCAGAAATGGGAGGCCCTGACTGAGGACAGGGGGCTCCCCACGATGCACGACTCATGGAGGAGAGACGGGAAGGTCAGCAGAGATGAGTGACCACAACTCATGGCGTTTTGACAAATATTGCATGAGGCAAAGTATAAATCAACATCTTGAGCTTCAATTGATTGAATGGATTCAACAAGAAAGTGGTGAGTTTGTGTAACTGTATAGTTTTTTTCTTAATAAACCTCAAAGAATTGCATTGGAAGGAGCGTGTGTATAAAGTGTGAGTCTAGAAATTTCAGGAACAGCCGGTGTCCAGCTGTGTTGTCACCCTCAACACTATTGACGTTTGGACCAGATGATTCTGTGAGGTTGGGGTGGGTGTTCTGTACACAGTGGGCTGCACTCGGCATCCCCACCAGTTGTCAGAGAAACCCCCGTGTGACAGCAGACATGGCTTTACATATTGCAGACGTCCCAGGGGTGGGAAGAAGGAGGTGTGGTGAACCTTCTGAAAAATCTGGGGTTCAAAAGCCACTGTTGATTATGCAGCAGTTGGGAATCTCAATAAAAATTTAGCCAATATTGTGTCTGTGGAAAGGCTTGGTCTGTATGGGATTTATATTCTTTAGGAATCTGGTCCCAGTGCAGACTATTTTTCCAGCAAAATGAACTTATTCAGGACCAAGATCTACCTGTTTCTTTGTGTCGCCACCCAATCACTGAGTCATCATTTATCCTCCACATCATCTTCTTTCTTAATCTCCCTGCCACTGGCCCACTGCTTGTCCACAGGAGCAGCTACAGCCATGGCCATCTGATTCCTGTTCAAAGTCCCAACTAATTCCGTTCTACCTGCCTCCTGCTCCCAGTAATACCAGGAGGCATCAGGTTACCAGCCTTGGCCGGATGTGGACTCTTATTTCTTTTTTTTTTTTTTAAATATATTTTATTGATTTTTTACAGAGAGAAAGGGAGAGATATAGAGAGTCAGAAACATCGATGAGAGAGAAACATCTATCAGCTGCCTCCTGCACATCTCCCACTGGGGATGTGCCCGCAACCCAGGTACACGCCCTTGACCGGAATCGAACCCGGGACCCTTCAGTCCGCAGGCCGACGCTCTATCCACTGAGCCAAACCGGTTTCGGCTGGACTGTTATTTCTATAGGCATGTCCCTCAGCAGGGGAGCAGCTAAGATGACACCCTCACAGAGACAGATTACAAACAGGAGCAGGTCCCAGACTTTAGATGGAGACCTTCACGGAGAAGTGATGGCAGAGGGGAGGGCACTCTGGTCAGACTCAATCTATCTAACTTTTCACCAATTCTCTAGCACCTTCCTGACACATGACAAGGTTGAAAAATAAACATGTGTGAGTTGCTGTTCATGGTAGCCTGTGTCATTAGCACTGTCAGGCCATGTTCATGGGCTGAACTGAAAGGACATCAGATAAAGCAAATTAAAATATACAATTCCCAGCACATTTGGATTTAAGATAAGTAATTGCTATTTCTCTGAAATTCAGCTTAAATCAGGCTCCTGTATTTCCTTTGGCAACACAAGCCCAGCCTCTGATGAAAGCTGAGGCAGAGGCGTGCTTTTAAACTTCCTAGTGTTCTTCACGTGCCCACAGTGTTGTGTGAGCCCATATGGAACTTTTCAAGTTGTAAATGCAAAATGGATGTAAATTCCTCCTAAATATTGGAACTGGCAGCCCTTGCACCTGCTGCCTCCAACCCTGAGACACACGCTGGCACATGGGAACATCAGAAATCTCAGCTCAAGTCAGACCCAGCCAAGCCCCTGTTCACAGTGCGGGTGGAAGCCCAGGCTCTAGAATGAGGAATCTAAATTAGAACATTAGCTCTCCCACTGGGTCAGATTGTAGCACCGAAGGGCCTTGTTCTTTATCTCTAAAATAGATTTAATGATACTGTATTCCTCACAGGATATTGTTAAGTATGGAATTAAATAGTGATTCTTCCTAGTGCTGATCATATAAGCACTCAATAAAAATCTTGCTCATAAGATCTTTTTATTCCTTAACTTCCTAGATCAAATAATGTTTTCATCACCATTTGGAAATTGTCTTTAATTAATTTTATCACTAAATATCATTTTGAACACAAGGACAAAAACATTGGCCTCTGTATATAACAGGATATACATGCACCTACTATGAAAGGACTATGCTGACATAGAAGAGAGGGACTTCCTATATACTGAGACTTAGACTATGTACCTGGTTCTACAATTAACCTTGTGAGTCTGGGTAAGTTACTTAAACTCTCTGAATCAGATTCCATGGGTGATTACATTTGTAATTGCTGCAGGTGAGACAGGATGGTTATGAGAGTCACACACTCAAATGCAGGCCTGGTGCACAGTAACTGCCCATGTGACGCTGCTCCATGCCGCAGGGACCAGATTTGTCTTGTCCATGACTCCACCCTCATCCCCACGTGGTGACTGTCTGCTCTGGTCACTAATAAACGGTGGCTGTGGAATTGGTGGCTTTCATAACCAGTCACCGCTGCCTTCAAGGTCACTCCAGTGGCTCCTTGCTGATGACTGAGCATCTCTGGTTCTCGAGTCCCCAGCTTCTCATCAGGCTCCTTTGTTCTTATGCTTTAGGTCCAGCTGACTCCCTGCGCCCAGCGCACAGTCTCTCTGAGGTTGCAGCTTAGAGTCACCTGTAATCATCCCTCACGTCTTCAGCTCCTGTCCTCCCTTCAAACGGTCCAATCAGGTCCCGTCTCATACACTCCACTGACTGCGAACACCACGTTCACCAAACCCAGTGCTCACTGCTCTGCATTTCCTCACTTCCCTGACTCCTAGCAGTCCTCACCACAGCTGGCCACTCCCTTCTGGAAAAATCTACTTCCCCTCACTGCCCTGTATCACCTTCTCTCGGTTTTCCTCAGCACCCTGCACCCCTTCTCAGTCTCCTCTAATAACTCACTGGTCCTTGGTTCTCTGGGCTCGACCCTTGGCATCTTCTTGTCTTCTTCTCTCTCTACCTTCTCCTCCTCCTCCTCCTCCACCACCACCACCTCCTCCTCCTCCTCCTCCACTTCCCTGGAGTTAAATGCAGCACATGTGTCAATGACACCAATACCAACCCTGCCTGCCCTGGCCGGCCATGAACTCATGGCTCCTGTGTTCAACTGACCTCTTGTCAGCTCCACACAAATGTCAAAAAAATCATTTCCAACTTACACAAAACCTTTATTCATAACGACCTCCTTCAAATAATTTCGTACAGTCTTTCCTTTCTCAATAAACATCTCCACCAAGTTTATTCTAATTATTGAAGATAAAATCCTTATTGATTTTGTGCTCCTCCCCCATTTCATCCATAACAAGTTGTGGAAATACCTACCCCAGATCTGCTCACTTGCCCTTTCCCGCTACCTTTGCCGCACACACTAACTGAAGCCCAAGCCCGTCACCTGGGCTCTCTTACATGCTCCTCAAGGGCCCCCCGACTCCTCTTGTGAACCCTGCAATCCAATCCCCCCTGGTTGCTGGGATTATTGTTTTTAATAAACATCCGTGGGCGCTCCTGTAACCCTCAGCAGTTCACATGTCTCTTCAGATAAAATTCGAACTTCTTACCGCCCGTCAGGGCCCAATATGATTTGTCTCCCGTCTTCCCCAGCCTCTTCCTATGTCAGTGTCACTCCCCAACTTGCTCGCCTGCTGCAGCCTCGCTAGCCTTCTTCCTGCCCCTTCCACACGGCAAACACCTTCCCACACTGTGGCCTCTCCCTCTCCCTGGGACACTTGTCCCCTAGATCTTCACAGGTGGCTTCTCTCATCATCCAGGTCTCAAATGTCACTTCCTCAGGGACAGCTCCCTAACCACTTGAAGTGACGTCAGGTGAGTCCATGCTCTCTGTCCCATAACCCTGGGGTATTATTTTTATAGGAATTCTTGCTCTGAATTTTTTCTTCCGTAAGGGATTCACGGAGAAAGGAAAGGAGGTGGTGGGGAGGCCCCTGGATACATCTCACGCAGTAGGGAGAGGCACCAACATCACAGAGTCTGCTGAGGACAGAACACAGGGTCCTCAAAGAGAGACCCGCTAATTCCTTCTCATGCCCCATAAAATGCCAGAGAAACTTTCCTTTGGGGATAACTCAATACAATAAATGGAGCTCTGGGTGGGAGTTAGTCTAAGATCATTATTTCTCAATCCTCTCAAGACCCCCATGGAAGGGGACACAGGCTGGGGAGGGTTTACAGGAGGCGAGGTGAGAAGAAATGGCTGAGATACATGGAGCCCCTTGCACATCTCATAGTCGCGAGCACCAGCCCCTTTTGTGGTGGAAAGAATCGGGATCCATATGATAAAGGCAGGTGGCCACTGAAGAAAATGCCACCATTTTCTAAGGGACATGGCCTGGACACGGTGACAAAGCTAATTCCTTTCTTCCTCCCCCACAACAGCTCACCCCCAAGGTGCACTTACGTGGAGTGTCCCTGGCCCGAGCCAGGGGAGGGCTCAGTGCCATCAGCATCACCTTCAGAGCGGCCATCCAGGAGCCTCCGGGGACCCGCAGACACACCATGCTGGAGCTCAGAGAGGACAGGGGCAGGGAGCAGGGGGGTCTCACTCAGTGAGGGCTGTGACCCTTCTCCACCCACATCCCCCAAAACACCAACTGATAAACTCATTTCTTTGTTCCTGGATTGGGTCATCTCAGTACTGAGAACCAATCAGCATCAGAGATGAACAGCTTCATCAGTTGCTGGTCAGAGATTCAGTAGGAAGTTCCTCTTCTGAAATTTAAAGTGTCCTGCATTACAAGCATTGCTTTGATTTAGTGCTTTGAAGGTTTGGTCTGGTTGTGTCAGAAACACTGTGTTGGGCCCTATTGTGAGGCAGCTCTGCGCTGTCAGTGATGAGCACACAAGTCAGAGCCTTTGGGGGCATTGGCCTCTCTCACTACAGACAGAGCTGTTTTGCAAATGGATGAGTGAGTGTGCTGGGAGCTGAGGGTGAGGGAGGTGATTGCAAGTTAGGAGGTATTCAATTTTATTCTTTCAAAAAATCCTTATTGATGAAAGTATTACATATGTTCCCTTTTGCCCCATTGACCTCTTCTAGCCCTCCCCCGCCCTCACTCCCACCCCAGGCCTTCAGCCCTCTATTGTCTGTGTCTGTGGGTTATGTATACGGGCATACAAGTTCTTTGGTTGATCTCTTCCCACCCATCCACCCTCCCCTGCCTTCCATCTGTATTTCTACATCTCTGCATCTATTTTGTTCATCAGTTTATTTTGTTCGTCAGATTCCACATATGGGTGAGATCATGTGATACTTGTCTTTCTCTGACTGGTTTATTTCGCCAGTCAACTTAGTGATGCACCACAACTTAGTGTTGCAGATTTGGAAAATGACTTAGCCTCTCACAGTTAAAGCCACTGTGATCTTTCTGATGTTTCAATACTGGGAAAGGCTGTGATTCAGGGGACACCTCAAGGAGCAGCTTCCCCTAGTAACTGATGACATGACAGCCTTGTAGCTGCTGATTGGAGAGTATAATCGGTGACTCTTTACAGGGGGGATGTCACTCACTGAAGGAAAATGAAAGTTATTCAATAATTATCCTGAGTGAAAGGTTTTTCAGGTTTCTCTCCTGGTGCTGTCACTGAGCTCAGGGCCCCTCCGGAACACACTGGAGAAAGGGGCCAGAGGAGGCGATCTGTGTGGGATGGAGGGAACGTGCCTTTGGACAGCACTTAACCCACCAGCGTGATCAGGCCAACTGTCCAAACCAAAGTGTGCAAGGGACTGGGAGACTGAGAAAGGACTCAAAGCCAGCCTTTGGCCCAGCAGCTCTGTGTTAGAATAGCTAGTATTTCATGTGAAAAGCATTCAGTTCTTTACTCCTGGTCTGCGTTAGGATTTTCTCATTTTCTTGGGGGCATGTCCTCTTATTTAGTCAACTGCTCTTGCTTTATTCTATGAAAAGGTAGAAGAAGGCTTTGCTAATGAAATTATTACAGAGTGCTCAGGAATGGAACTCGATGGGAAACTAGGAAGTACATCCTTTGATGTAATCATGTGATTTAGAACATCTAGTTCTACGTTAGATAATCAGTACACATTATACTAACATACATGTACCTCTCAGATCCTCAGGGGCTTGAAAGGACAGCTGTCCATTGAAATTCTGTGTTAATTCTCATGTCCCAGTTCTGACGCACAGTCCTCCCCGTGCCTGCATATATATGTCTAGTGACAGGATACTGACCATGCTGCAGCGAAATGACTGCAATTGTGGGGGAGAAATGGAGGAAGATAGTCAAAAGGCACAAACTTCCAGCTAAGAAATAAATAAGTCATCAGGATGTAATGCACAGCTAAGAGGGTAGATCTTAAAGCAGTGGTTCCCAACCCTTTCTTGGCCATGCCCCACCTAAGCATCTCTAAAACCCTGATGCCTCCTATGACATAGGATTCCTATTATTCAAAAAGTGAGCTCCTATTCATGTGGAGGAAGCCTAAAGGGCTGTTAACTTGGTCTAAACAAGCTTCCAAAGAACATGGCACCCATGAAAGAGAAAAATAAAAGCACGAATGGAGATTTGAAGTACTGAGGGAGAAATCAGTAAGAAATTGTTTAAAGAATAATATGAAGTGATATGAAAAAATAGCAAGTGAAGTTTCAAAACATAATACTAGTAGAGGACTGAAATGCATAAATATGTCACAATATACATTTATATACTGTACATGAGGCCCCTAGAACCATGAAAAATAAAAAAATTAACTGTTAATAACTCATTCTCAAATTGCTGCCCTTAAAAATCAAATTGCCCCCCCCCCCCATGTGGCATGTACCCCACGTTGGAACCACTGTCTTAAATGTTCTCATCACTAGAAAGAGTTTAGTAACTACGTGTGGTGTAGATGTTACCTAGACTTACTGTGGTGTTCATTTCCAATATATACAAACTAGAGGCCCGGTGCAGGAAATTCATGTGGGGCGGGGGAGGGTATTCAGTCAGCCCAGCCT
>NW_005871745.1:194984-200588 GCF_000147115.1 Myotis lucifugus | reverse complement strand
AAGCTAATGACATATGTCAATTATACCTTCAGTATACAAAGTGAGTAAAATTTATTGTGCAATTTTGAGCATTTTACTCTGTACCCAGGATATACAGGGGCTTTCTTTGCACCAGATTTTTGTTTAATTCTCACATCATCTCGGTGAGCTAAGTGCCCTTCATCCCTACAGTGGGAGAGAATAGAGTGATGGCGGTTGAGGACCTTTGCAAGGACACAGGCAGTAAAGGTGCCCTCCAGGTTGAGCCCAGCAAAGTGTTCAGACCCACACGCTCAGCCACTGCACCAACCACCTCGCATTCACCTTCTGAAGGGACTGTTCCTCCAGGGAAAGCCCTCCCCTCCCTCACTCACAGATGTGCCGCCCACAGCTACTCCTTTCAGTGAGTGACCGCATTTCCCATAAACTGAGGCGGCTGCAACGGAGCAATTCCGGTTGCTGGACAAGATGCCCGCCTCACCATTGTCCCCTTCTCTGGAAATGACAAGCTTTGTATTTCTCTTATGTAACCACACCCAGAGCTCCCCACACTCCTTCCCCTTCTTAGAGACAGCAGTGCCCCCAATTCCTAAACCCAACCTACTGTTCTCGTCAGGATTTCAGGCTTTTCAGCATGTTAAGTGCAAGTTAGACCCCCTGAAATCAGACCAGAAAGTGTGTCTCACTTACTTTGAAAAAATATGTTTCTGTTAATGTGGAAAAGTCAGATATCCTTGGCGAGGTTGGGAAGAAATCACTCCTGTTCCTGGATTTTAGAACAAATTCTGTCCCTAGACCCCAGTTGTAATTCAGTACTATGGGCAGTTGTACAGAGGCAAGTAGGAGAATGTCACTTTTAATTTAGCAAACAGACAATCATAACTTACTAAATTCACTAATCATGATGTGTGACAATCTGGGAAAGCCAAGCTAAGGTCCACATTAGAATTGGATTAAAAAGAATGGCAAACAAAGCAAATCTACATGCAGAATTCACTGAGATATAGTCAGAGAGAACATATCAAACGTGTTTATACAAATTTGACATAAATTTACAAATCACAGCAATTTATTTTTAAAAAGAACGGACAGCCTGCTGGTGTGGGTCAGTGGGTGAGCGTCCTATTGTGCACTGAAAGGGGGCCGGTTTGATTCCCTGTCTGGGCACATGCCCAGGTTTTGGGTTCAGTCCCTGGTCCAGTGTGTACAGGAGGCAACAGATAATGTTTCTATCTCACATCAATGTTTCTGCCTCTCTAAAATCAATTTTTTTAAAAAAAGAATGTATCAACAACTGTGGCTTAAATTCTGTATGCTGTCCAGTTATGTGTGACAAAACCTGCTGCTTTTATATCTCACTTTTCCTCAGAGCTGACTCAGTAGAAGCAGAGTTCAGGTAAAGCAATGTAACAGCTGCCCCCGCAGGGTCAGTCCTGCAGGTGGTCCTCAGGCCGGACCTCCCACTGAGCAGGAGGGGAGGGCAGCCCTGCTTTGCTCCGCAGGAAACTTGGACTCCGTCCTAGGAAAAGGCTGTTGACTTGGTTTCTGGGGGACAGTGGTTGTCAGTCCAGAAGCCGTACAGTCTCTGATCTTCACGCTTGGGGCCACAGCTTTGTGTTTAAGGAAAATGTATCACAACATCTTGGGAAGAAACTAGTAAAATCAGAAGCACAGATTTAAAAAAATATATAGTTTTAGTTGCTTCCATGGAGGAAAGGAGAAGGTGAGAGACACAGAAACATCAAATGGGGAGTTCAAGCCTGAAACCCGGGCATGTGCCCTGTCCAGGAATCAAACCTTGATATGGTTCATAGGTTGATGCTCAACCACTGAGCCACCCCGGTTCGGCCAGAAACACAGATTTTTGTGGAACAACAGGCAGCTTGCCATCTGTAGCATCACACATGGTCTTGAGCCCTCCCATGTGACCCAATAGACTCACCTGTGTTAAGCCTGAAAGGTTGCAATAAATCTGGGAAGCAGGTGTTTCATGATCAGCACAGGCAGCATGGAGTGTCTGCCTCTTGTCCGAGTTGTCTCAGAACATTCTCCGTCGTTTCCAGAAAGCTGCCACCTCTAACTTGGAACTTAAAGTGAGAAGCAGGTTATCGGTCCCTATAGTTAAGGGGGAAATGGGTAGACAGGGCCAAGGTCTTCTTACCACGGAAGACACGTATCCGTGAGGGAAGGCCGTGCCACGGACAGGCCACGCTAGTTCTCAGCACGGCCGGCAGCCCTGCCCGGTGAGATGCAGCGATGTCCTCCCGCAGGGACGTTGGATGGACCCGTCTTTCCACGAAGCCGGTTGGCAGGGCTTCCTCTGCTTCTGAAGTCCATTCCCTGACCTCACTGATCTGCGCTTCATAACCCTCAGCCCAGCGTGTGCTTTAGAACCAGAGTGTGTGCAGGGAGTGGCCCAGGGAGAGCAGCAGAGGGAGCTCACAGTCCCGCCCACTGGTCTGTCAGCAGGGGTTTCCCTTCCTTCTCTCTGACCCAGGCCTGTGGTAACCGTGTCCTGGAGAAGAACCCAACTCTGCATCCAGCACAAACACCAGCCAAAGGGTTTTTCAAAATTCCACCTTGTGTTCTACCAGCCACTGCCCATGATCCCAGGTCTGTGCCTGCAATGTTGTTTCTTTTATTCAAAATAAATGATAAAATATGTGCCAGTGAATTTGGGATAGTCCGTCCTTATAGAGAAGGAAGTTTCTCCTCAGGAGAGTAAACTGTCTAATACTCCCTCTCCCGGGGCGAATGTGCTCCCCCCCGCGGCCTGGCCCCTTTTCCTCCCCATGCAGGGAGCACCGTGCCACCCTGCAGGGCCATGTGGAGACCACTCACTAATCACTGCAGGGTTCCTATTGGGCCACGCAGGTCACAAGCAAGACAAAGAGCAAAACGGGGTGCTATTACATGGCCACCTGGACTCGCTGAGGAGGACCTGGGGGCCTAAGATACCCTGTCAGTCTCATAGTCCTGAATTTGGGGCCTGACCTTAAAGAAAAAGCTTTCAGGGAATCTGGTCAGTAGTTAAAATATGAGCAAAGTGGACACATAACAAGAACTTGTCTATGCCATCGCCGGTTTGGCTCAGTGGATAGAGCATTGGCTTGTAGACCCAAGGGTCCCAAGTTCAATGGGTTTGATTCCAGTCAAGGGCATGTACCTGAGTTGCAGGCTCCTCCCCTGTCACTGGCCCAGGTCATGGTTTGTGCAGGAGGCAACCCATCGATGTGTTTCTCTTACATCGATATTTCTTTCTGTCTTTCCCTCTCTCTTCCACTCTCTCTAAAAGTCAATGGAAAAATATCTTCCTGTAAGGATTAAGCAAAATAATACTAAAGTAAAATAAAAAAAAGGAAGACAAACCCCTTTAAAGATGATCTAAACATGGCTACACCATTAACCAGGGAATGCTTTCTAACAGCCACAGCAGGAGGTCACATGAGGACGCAGAAATGTGAGGCTGCTCCAGGAGTGCGCACCCCATGGCCTTTCCCATTTCTAAGCTTTGAAATCACAGACGTGTGACAAGTCAGTCCTACAGGCCACTGGGCCTGCCGCAAGGAAGTGCACAGCAGTGTGTTCAGTTTCTCCCTGAATAGAGTGAACACTGAGTCCTTTTAACTGTCAGCATCCCCTCAGCTGTTGCTGATTCATTGCAATATGGTTCCTCCTGCTCATCATCTCTCTGCCTATAGTTTTATAGCCGTGACTCAAGGCCTCCAGGCCTCGCTCTGACTGTGCTCCCGCGTGGGCTAGTCATGGGAGTGCTTACCTGGATGGGCTGCCAAGGAGGCTGTAGCTACTCGCTCTGGTCGTTAAGGATGGTCACTGCCAATCGTTAAGTCAGAAGCTGATGCAGAAACATTGCCTTCATTATTTCAGTCTTTCACTTTGGCTCAATGGTCTCTCCTCTCAACAAGTGATGAGTAAATATGTATCTTACAAGCTTCACCCCTGTTATTATTTATAGGGTGCTTTTTGGAGAATAAAGTGATCATGTTGAGTTACACAAGTGTAAAAAATTATCAAAATTTGAATGGTTGTGTCTGACCATTTCAAATCAATAAGTGAAGTTAAAACTCATTGACTGTTTTAAACTCTTTTGGAGAAATAAGGTCGGCAAACCGTGACTGGTGAGCCACATGCGGCTCTTTGGACCCTTGAGTGTGGCTCTTCCACAAAATACCACGTGCAGGCGCGCACGTACAGTGGGATTGAAACTTTGTGGCCCATGCGCAGAAGTCGGTATTGTGTGGAAGAGCCAGTATTTTGTGGAAGAGCCACACTCAAGGGGCCAAAGAGCCACATGTTTCTCATGAGCCGTGGTTTTCTGAACCACAGTTTGCCGACCACTCCCTTAGTAGTTCAATCTACCTCCTCAAATAATCTGACTTCTACCAATAGACTGTCTCCCTCTTTTTGCAAGTGATACATTATGAGTTTCAGCTAACAGCTGGGTAAGGTTAGTTTCCTTCCTTCATGTCAATAAGAGAACAGACCATCAACGTGCCAGTGGCATGTGGAAGCCTGAGGCTTGTCTAACTGCCTGGAGCTGGAGGTCACAGAGCACGGACAGGGCCTGACCCCGTAACCGACACCCAGCACCACACTGTCCAGCTTCCTTACAGGGGGGTCGCCGTGGGCCTGGGGCATCTGATTGTCTTTCAAAGAAAGTGTTGTCTTGTTTCTCCTCCCATGTGCCCCCTGGTCTGGCTTCTGAGGAGGTTTAGAAAGTCAGGTTTCCGGACTTGGCAACAGAAAATGAGAGACACAGAGGGACACTGTGCCTGGAACTGCAGAGGCCGCCGGGAGCATTTAGCCGAGGGAGGTAATAACGAGGTGGTGGGGACAGAGCTCAGAGAGTCCTGCGAGGATATTGGGAAATGAATCTATACACACTACAGGGGAAGGAAGGGGTAACACGGAAAGTGGCATCAGTATCGTGAATTAAATATATTTTTTTGTATTTGAGAGGCAAGCTATAGAGTTAAATTACTTTGGAAACCACTGCTGGCTGCGAGAGGGGCTGGAAGAGGGCTGAGTGTCATATCTGAGAGGGTACTCTCCCACCATCAGCCACGCTCACCTCTGAAAGGGCAGGTTGGCAGCTGCAGGGAGGGCTTATGTCCTGCTCACACACTCCTAGTTATTGCAATGAAGGTGCATTCCTTGATGATTGAACCACTGTTAACAAAAGCACATGGACAGAATCAGGGAGGAAATATTAGTAATAAATAGAAGCAAAAACAATAGAATTTCTGCACGTATCTCACCTTTAGCTCTGAGGTTCCTGGGGACCAAGTAACACAGGAAACAGAGGTGGATCCTGAACTTGCTCTATTCTCTGAAGGGAAGGAGGTAGTCCCTGAAGGGGAACTCATGCTCCCAGTTAACATTTCCTGAGTCTCTCTGAGTCACAACAAACCATACACGATTGTTGAAGAGCCACACACCTGTGTTCTAGGAGTCATGGAAACACCTAGAAATGGCTACATCTTGTATGACCCCTTGACGGAAGGCAGCATGTGACAGGACAGTGTAATGCAGTGAAGATGGGACTGGCGCTCTGTGTACCCTCACCTGCGCTCTCACAAGCACGCTCAGCAGGAGCCCTCGCTG
>NW_005871745.1:143351-183064 GCF_000147115.1 Myotis lucifugus | reverse complement strand
TGTTCTGTATCTGTTGAGTGTGATCTATTCTAGTGTGTCATTTAAGACCATTGTTTCCTTCTTGATTTTTGGTTTGAATAATTTATCCATTGATATAAGTGGGGTGTTAAAGTTCCCTGCTATTATTGTGTTACACTCAGCTCCAGCTTTATGTTATCATATTTGCTTTAAATATTTAGATATTCTTAATGTTTATCGTGTCGATGTTTACACGTGTTATGTTCTTTTGTTAGATTGACCCATTCATCATTGTGTAGTGCCCTTCTTTGATTTAAAGTCTATTTTGTCTGACATAACTATTACTACTGCAGCTTTCTTTTCATTGCCATTTGCATAAAATACCATTTTTCATCTCTTCACTTTTTGTCTGTATCTGTCTTTTGAACTGAAGTGAGTCTCTTATAGGCAGCATATACACAGGTCTTATTTTTGAATTCATGCAGTTACCCTGTCTTTGGATTGAAATTTTTAGTCCATTTACATTTAAAGTAATTATTGATAGGTATATTCTTATTGCCATTTTCTTAATTCTTTTCTGGTTGCTTTTGTAGTTCTTTGCTATTTCTTTCTTCTTCTCTTGCTCTCTTTTCTTTTCTTTAAAATTCTCACTCAAGGATATTTTTCCATTGACAGAGGGAGTGGAAGAGAGAGGGAATGACAAAGAGAAATATTGATGTGAGAGAAACATATCTATTGGTTGCCTCCTACACAAGCTCGACCAGAACCTGGGCCATGGAGGAGCCTGCAACTGTGGTCTGTGCCCTTGACTGGAACTGAACCCAGGACCCTTCAGTCCACAGGCCGACACTCTATCCACTGAGCCAAACCGGCTATGGCTCTTGCTCTCTTTTCTTGTACATTGATGACTTTCTTAGTGTTTGTTTGGGTTCTTTTTCTTCATTTTCAACTGTATCTATTATAGATTTTGGGATTGCCATAGATTCATATATCACAAGCTGTGTGTATAGCAATGTTTTTTTTCCATATTTTCTTTATTTGCTGTTAGATTTCTTTTTTAAAAAATTAAATCTTTATTGTTCAGATTATTACAGTTGTTTCTCTTTTTCCCCCATAGCTCCCCTCCACCCAGTTCCCACCCCACCCTCTGCCCTTATCCCTCCCCACTGTCCTCATCCATAGGTGTATGATTTTTGTCCAGTCTCTTCCTGCACCCCCCACACCCCTTCCCCCCTGAGAATTGTCAGTTCACTCCCTTTCTATGCCCCTGATTCTATTATATTCACCAGTTTATTCTGTTCATCAAATTATTTATTCACTTGATTTTTAGATTCACTTGTTGATAGATGTGTATTTGTTGTTCATAATTTGTATCTTTACCTTTTTCTTCTTCTTCCTCTTCTTAAAGAATACCTTTCAGTATTTCATATAATACTGGTTTGGTGGTGATGAACTCCTTTAGCTTTTTCTTATCTGTGAAGCTCATTATCTGACCTTCAATTCTGAATGATAGCTTTGCTGGATAAAGTAATCTTGGTTGTAGGTTCTTGGTATTCATCACTTTGAGTATTTCTTGCCACTCCCATCTGGTCTGCATAGTTTCTATTGAGAAATCAGCTGACAGTTGTATGGGTACTCACTTGTAGGTAACTAACTGTTTTTCTCTTGCTGCTTTTAAGATTCTCTCTTTGTCTTTTGCTCTTGGCATTTTAATGATGATGTGTCTTGGTGTGGTCCTCTTTGGATTCCTTTTGTTTGGGGTTCTCTGCGCTTCCTGGACTTGGAAGTCTATTTCTTTCACCAGGTGGGGGAAGTTTTCTGTCATTATTTCTTCAAATAGTTTTTTTATTATCTTGCTCTCTCTCTTCTTCTGGCACTCCTATAATTCGGATGTTGGTACACTTGAAGTTGTCCCAGAGGCTCCTTACACTATCTTCATATTTTTGGATTCTTTTTTCTTTTTGTGTTTCCAGTTGGGCATGTTTTGCTTCTTCGTATTTCAAATCTTTGACTTGATTTTTGTGATCCTCTAGTCTGCTGTTGGATCTCTGCATAATATTTTTTATATCCTCAAGGGTCTCACTAGATTTATGGAGGATCTCACTAAATTTATCGGCGGTTCCTAGAAAATTCTTGAAAAATCTCATAACCGTGGTTTTGAACTCTATATCCAGTAGTTTGCTTTCCTCCATTTCTGTCATTTGTGACCTGTTTCTTTGTCTTCACATTTTAAAAAAATATATTTTATTAATTTTTTTACAGAGAGGAAGGGAGAGGGATAGAGAGTTTGAAACATCGATGAGAGAGAAACATCGATCAGCTGCCTCCTGCACACTCTCTGCTGGGTATGTGCCTGCAACCAAGGTACATATCCTTGGCCAGAATTGAATCTGGGACGCTTGAGTCCGCAGGCTGACGCTCTATCCACTGAGCCTAACCGGTTAGGGCTGTCTCTGCATTTTGGCTGCTTCCCTGTGTTGGTAGAGTGGCTTTGTGTGCTAGGTGTCTTATAGGGCCCAGTGGCTCAGCCTCCCCAATTACCTGAGGTAGACACTCTTGGTACACCCCTTTGTGGGCTTTGTGCACAGTCTTGTTGTAGTTAAGCCTTGATTGTTGTAGGTATCACTAGGAGGAGTTGACCTCCAGGCCAATTGGCTATGAGAATCAGCTGTAGTTATGGTGGGAGAACTGTGCTGGAGACACCCTTATGGGGCAAGACTTGCTTCAGTGTGGCTTTGGTGCTCACTGAGTCTGCCCCCTGAGTCTGTCCCTTATGGATCTGAGGAGTTGTAATCTGGATGGTCCACTCTGACCACTGGGTACACTGGCTCTTGGATTTCTAAGGAGGTGCTAATTTAGCCTCTGCCTGAGGCTACCCAGCAGGAGCTACGGAGAGATCTGTAGATTCCTCTTCTTTGTTTGGAGTTTGGAGGTGCCCAGTTGAGGCCCAGCTGTGAAGCAATGCAAGCTGCTGTGGGGCCTTGGGCCTTCTTTTGGATGTTCTGGGTCTCTCTGACCCAGCTGCAGTTTGTTAGGTAATTTTAGATTGCAAAGGGCCAGGTCATTCATATGTAAAAGCCTCTGCGCACAGCCTGGGTGGAGCGGGGTCTCAGGGAATCAACAGGGCAGAGCAAACATCTATGGCTGATCCTCAGCCCTGCCCTAAGGGGCCCCGAGTCTCACTGTTCCTCAATCACTGCAAGCACCTCTGAGAGAAAGCCGCCCTCAAGTTCTGCCCGATGCCAGACAGTCCAGTTTCTCCCGGTATGAGTCTGGGTCCCCAGAGACTCGCCTGGAACTGGCGTTCAGAGCAGTTGGGAGCTTGAGACTCCCTCTGGATTGAAAAAGACAGCTGTGTCCTCAGGTGCCAGCCCTTTCCACGTGCGCCTCTGTACCTCTGCACTTTACACCTCCTCTGAGTCTCAGTGTGCTTTTCTCTTTCCTTCTAGTTGTAGAATTTCCACTCAGCCACCCTTCCTGTGGTTCTGGATGATGTCCGTTTTGTCTTTTAGTTGTATTTTTTGAAGTGGTTGTGGGAGGCAGCAATTTCCGGTGTTTACCTATGCCGCCATCTTGGTTTCTCTATAGCAATGTTTTTTAAGTTGATTGTTGCTTAAGCTCAAATGCATTCTAAAACTACATTTTTACTCACCACCATGTTTATGTATTTGACATCATATTTTACATCTTCTCTTGTGTGTGTATCCCTTAATGTATTACTGTGTTATACATGTTTTTACCACTTTTGTATTTTAATCTTCCTTCTAGCTCTATAATTGGTTGATCTGCTACACTTAAAACTGTTTGCCTTTATCTGTGCAAATTTTTTCTTTCCAATATTTTCTAATTTTTAGTTTTGGTATTTTCCATTTAAAGAAGGTTCCTTAACTTTTCTTTTAATGCTTGTTTAGTGGTGAGAACTATTTCATCATTTGATTATCTGGGAAACTCTTTATCACTAGTTTAATTCTGAATGCTAACTTCTCTGGATAGAGTATATTGATTGTAGGTTTCTGCCTTTCATCACTTTGAATGTTTTGTGCCATTACCGTATCTGTTGAAAAATCAGCTGATGGTCTTATGAAGGATCCCGTGTACATAACTAGCTGCTTTTTCTCTTGCTGCAATTAAGATTCTTTAACTTTTGGCATTTTAAATATGATGTGTCTTGATATGGCCCTCTTTGGGTTCATTTTGCTCTGAAGTCTCTGTGCTTTCTGGATTTGGATGTCTGTTTTCCTCACCAGGTTGAGAAAGTTTTCAGTCGTCATCTCTTTAAGTAAGTTTTACATCCATTTCTCTCTCTTCTTCTTCCGGGACTCCAATGATTCAAATGTTGGCACACTTGATGTTGCCCCATAGGTCCCTTAAACTATCCTCATTATTGGAAACAATATTTTTTCCTTTTTGCTGTTCTGATTGACTTTTGCTACCTTGTCTTTCAGCTTGCTGACTCATTCTCCTGCCTCAACTAATCTGCTGTTGTTCCCTCTGGAGTATTTTTGTTTTCATTTCAAGGATCCTATTCCTCAGTTCTGATTGGTTGTTTTACATATTTTTCTATGTCTTTGTTGAATTTCTCACTGAATTCATCTATTCTTCTCTCAAGTTCATTGTGCATGCTATTAACCAGAGTTTACTTTTAACTCTTTATCGGGTAAATTGCTTATGTCTGTTTCATTTACTAGTAGTTCTTATTTGTTTGTTTGTTTATTTATTTATTTATTTATTTATTTATTTATTTATTTATGTATGTTTCCTTATCCCTTATTGGAATACATTTTTCTGTTTCTCATTGTGGCTGTCTCTCTGTGTTTGTTTCTTTGAATTAGGTGAAACAGCGACCTCTCCCAGTCTTGAAGGAGAGACTTGTTTAAGAGCCTCTCCTTGTAGACTCCATGAGCCAGGTGTCTTTAGCAGGCGAGCCAGAGCTGGAGTGGGAGTGGGCCATGGGGAGCCTTGGGGGTAAGTGGCCCTGAACTGGAGCTAGAGTGGGAGTGGAAGTCCTGGGGACAAGCCACAGAGCTGGTGTGGGCCTGGGGCCTGGGGTCTGGTGCCTGGGCCTCCTGTGCACCCTGACCACCAAGGCTGGCTGAAGCACCTGACTTATGTCCTGCCCAGGAGACCAACGGGGAGGGAGAGTGTCAATGAATGCTTGGCTCTTTCTGTGCCCCTAACACCGGAGTGGGTTCCTGCAGTTCCCCTCCCACTTGCACATGTTCTTGGTTAGTAAATGGATTTCCCTCCTTACAGTCTAGATGCTCTTTCAGCCACTGTTTTTTTCACTTTACCCAGAGTGGGAGGGTCTGCACATATGCCCTCAGGGATCCCTGCCCACTGCAGGTCAGTGCTGGGGGTGGGGTGTCCAAGGTGCCATGTCTCTGTCTCTCCCCCTGTATCTATGGGATTTTCTCTCTTGTTGGTTGTGCAGAAGTTGTTCAGTCAGCCCTCATTTCCTCTCCAGGGGGAGCTGCTCTGTCTGCAGGTGGAAATTTAATGTGAAATGGGAGGAGGCGAGCTCAGGGCTTTCCTACACTGTCATCTTGGACTGGATGACTTGATTAATTTTTTAGCTGTTTCCCATCATCTACTTCTTGTCAGTTTGTTTCTAATGTTATACTTTCTTGATTGTTTTTATTTGTTGCCTTCTAAAACTTTTGATTTTAATTATTACAAAACATATTTGAATGTTCCTCAAGTGGAAGCTATTAAATAAGATATATATTCTGAACAGTACAGGTATCTTCAACCTATTCCCGCATTTTGCCCTGGTGACAACCACTTAAAAATCCATCCCTTGTTTCTATAGCTAGATGACTGGTAGGTAGAAAATAAATAGGCAGATGAAATGACCAGGTTTATCTATATGTCCTTTCTCCTCCTCTGTCTTATTAAATAAAACGCTGCATAAAACTCTGCTGCTTCTTGCTCACATGCATTGGGAGGCCACCCCACAGGAGTCTCTCATGTCCCCTCCAGGGCAGAGGATTGCACACTGGTGGCACATCAGGGAGCCACAAGCTCCCTTGGGTGCCCAGCAGGGGCCCTGGTTGGTGCTCAGATAATGCCCACACAGGGTTTCCTGTGACAGACAGTGAGTTTGCCACACAAGCTGGAGGCCTCAGAAGCGCACCTTTCCCACTAGAGTGGCAGCTCTGTCCTGATGGCCTCCGGGACCTGCTCATGGGGAAGGTGCATCTCAAGGCAGAGTCAGCACAGCAGGCATAATTTCTGAGTCACAAAAAGACTGAAGTGCGGAAGCCACTACCTTATCTAATAAAGTGGGACTATGCAAATTGACTGTCACACCGTAACGGTCAAGATGGCTGCACCCACAGTGGAGGCTGAGGTCCTCTAGTGAGCCTTAATGAGCAATCAGCAGAAACCTCAGGCCATTCTCCCTGCCCCGGCCAGGGGACCTCAGGTTGTGCCCCACTGCCCGGCAGGGCTTGATAGGGGACCTCAAGGTGCACCTCACGCCCCAGTGCTGGGCTAGGGGAACTCAGCCCATGCCACTGCCCTGATGCCGGGCCAGGGGACCTGAGAATGCGCCCCCTGCCCGGCGGGGCTTGACAACTGTTGGGCCAGCCGGTTCTGGATCTCACATAATGGGGGTGGGGCCGGCTGGTTATGGATCTCATGCGATTTTGAGGTGCTGTGGTTGGACTGGGACTCGACTCTGGGTCCTGCAGTGCGGCACACACTCTGAGAGGAGAAAGATTTTCATATACATTTTACTATTTTTTTCATTTCTGACACTTCTATTCTAGAGAAAGGGCAAATAGCAATATTAAAATATTTCCTATAATTAATCCCTTTTAAAGTGCATGAATTTTGTGCACCAGGCCACTAGTGAGTCTCATAAAGGGGACTTCAAGAGGTACCGGGTTTAGGTACCTTCTTTTAAAAAATTAGAGGAAAGAAGCAAAAGAACATGATTATAGACACAGTGAAGACATCATATACTTACGTGGCCTGCTTTTCTTTTTTTTTAAAAAAAGAAATATTTTTTTATTGATTTCAGAGAGGAAGGGAGTGGGAGAGAGAGATAGAAACATCAGTGATGAGAGAGAATCATTGATCAGCTGCTTCCTGCACACCCCCCACTTGGGATGGAGCCCTAAACCCAGCCATGTGCCCTGACCTGGAATTGAACAGTTATCTCCTTGTTCACAGGTTAACACTCAACCACTGAGCAACACCAGCTGGGTTTGCCTGCGTTTTTTATACTTGCTGTCCCCTCTGTATCTCAGGGGAAAGGAACCTGTGTGCTTGTCTTTGAGAAACACTGACTAGGAGACCACCGTGTTCAGGTCCATCCATGACAGGCTCTCTCCTGGCTCAGGAACCAGTCCGATTACAGGGGGGAAAACTCATGAAAAAGCAGGACGTTGAACAAGGAAACTTTTCTTTCTACTTCCTGTCCTTGAAGCCTATGAGGCAGATGATTTCACTCCATATTTAATTTAGGAACATTTTACGAAGAAATGTGGGCAGAGGTGAGCTAAGGTGCTCAGCAGACAGCAAGGGTGGAACACACAGGGACAGGGAGGGATGGAGTTAAGGTTCTGCAGTCAACACTGGGGCCTCCAGGTCCAGGGCGGGGAGGAACCAGCAGGGAGGAGCCAGGACCCAGCCAGAGCCCCAGGCGGCTCTCCTTGTGGAGTGAGAGCCCAGCAGGAAACCTCTTCAGGCTGTGAAGGAGCAGGACAGAAGGTTCTTTCCTGCCCATGTCGCCATGGCCACCTCAGCTCAGGAGTCCTGCAGACAGAGGACAGTGCTGTTCCCAGGCCCAGCCAGCAGGGGCGCTGCCCTCCCAGGCCTCCTGCTGTGGCTCCCAAGTGAGAAGAAAAGCTCTGAGGCCACAGGAGCCACAGCTGCTTTAGAGCTGCCTCTCACCAGGCAGGAGGAGACCCTGCAGTGTAAGAGGCCAGAGCCACACCCAGGCTCCCCGCTATCTGTCCCCTGGCTCGTCCCCTGCACCTTCTGTTCTAGGGAAACCGAATGTGTCCCTAAGAGAGGATTAAAGAGCATTACCTGTGGGCTGAAGTCCAGAGTGTCCTGGGAAGAGAAGGAAGATGCCACTTAAAGATAGGAAGGTAAGTGTGTCCCCAAACACAGGGTCCCCGCACAGGCCACCTGAGCTTCTCTAGCAGGACCCCCACCCGCTGACACCAGAGCAGGGATGAGAGCAGAAGCTGAGAGCAGTGGACCCGAAGCTGTCACATCCAGTGTCATTAGTGACCGCAGGGCCTGCTCCTCCATGTGCCCCAGGATCTGCACCCAAATACCCGTGCGTGTTAACCCCTCTCTAACCCCACAGCCATGACTCCTCATGTCCCCACCCTGAGAACCGGGAACTGGTTATTTCTGCAATTCAAGGGAACATGACCCCGACAGGGAAAGAGGCTTCTATGGCATTGCCATACCCAGAGCTCACCCAGCAAAGCCCCAGTTCTCCCCACCATCTCGGGGCCTCGGCTGCCAGCAGGCTCCTTACCTTTCTGAGCCCTGAAGTAGATGAGCAGCCCCGCCCCGAGGAAGAGCAGCCCCAGCACGAAGCCCCCGGCTCCACTCAGCACCTTGCTCTGTGCGGATCCAGACTGGGCCCCTGAGAGAAGAAGCTGGTTTCAGTGGGTTTAAGCCCAAAGCAACTTCTATAATTGAAATCCTGGGATTGAAAGCTTTTTTTGAGGGGTGGGAAAGGAGGTCCAGTGAAGGGGTGGGGGGAGAGGTGATGCCATATAGAAGAATTGCCATTTCTGGGAAAGAGACTGAGGTCACACTGAGCAGGTCAAGGCCCAGGCACTGGCCTCAGGACCCCTCACACCCGCCCCAAGGCCACTGCTTTGGCCTATGAGGCTGCGGAGCTCGGGGCTCGGTGACCTCCAGGACTTGGCCCGGGTGACAGAGCCGCAGACGGCACAGCAGACAGGGCTCTCCCGTGGCAGGAAGGTCCCCACGCTGTGGAGGATGCACCTCTTCCCACATCACAGTGGGCAGCTCAGCGCAGGCAGAAGCACCCGCCCAGCTCACAGGGGATGGTGCCCAGGTCCAAGGGGCACCATGAGGGGAGAATGTGGGGAATTCAAAGCATGGCAGGCACGGCGGCCTCCCAGGGCTATGGGTGTCCACAGAAGCAATCACAGGGCTACCCTTTGGCCTGTGCTGAAGGAGAGACATGAGCAAAGGAAAACGGGGTGTGGGGAGAGGGCACCCTGACCCTCAGGGACAAGCAAAGGCCCCTGTGGGGGGAGGCGTGTGAGGTCAGAAGGCGTCTCACTCCATTCCACGGTGACAGGGCTGGTGCTGCTGGGGTGCCGCACTTGGCAGGTGTAGACCTCCCCGCTCCGGGGAACTGTCTCCAGCATCACCAGGGTCTGGAAGGTCCAGTCCCCATTCCGGATCAGGCCCGTGGACACCACCCCGGCCTCCTCTTCCTGGCCGTTGCGCAGCCAGCGGACCTCAATGTTTCCCGGGTAGAAGCCATTCACGGAGCAGACCAGGAGGTTGTGGTGCTGCAGGCGCTGGGTCTTTGCAGGATACACGGTCACTGTGGGCTCAGCTGGGACAGAGAAGGCGGAGGGAGACGTGAGCAGGACAGGCAGGCCCTTGGTTGCTCCCTTTTGGCCTCATCTCCAGTCCCAGGCTCCGGGCCTGGGAAGGCTGCCTGCAGACCCAGCCTGTGGCCCACAGGAGGTAGTGCCATGGGCCTTGAATCTCTGCCTACAGCTCAGGCCACTGGATTTGAGAGACGTTGAGAAAATTTGGGGGATTTTTCGTATCTGGAAACAGTTACTCATTGTTGAATGAAGTGTTTACAAATCTTTGCAAGGCACAGAGTGTGTGAGTTCCAGTGTGATTTCTGGGGCAGGGCTGCCTGGGTCACATCCAGGCTGTGCCTCTTACTGGGTGATCCTGGAAGACCCTCTCTGCTCAGCTCCTCACCTGCAAAGGGGTTGGTAATACTAACTCACCGCTTAAGGACATATGAGGACCAATGGGACTAAAATATGTAAAACAGCGGCTGGAATGCAGCCGTCACTGTATGTCAGCTGTTTATCACATATGGAGAGAGAATATAAGGAGAGCAGAGGGAGAAACGGGGGAACAGCTTGGGGAGATGGGACTCAGGGTGTGAAGTCCTGGGAATGAGATCACAGCTGAGAACAGAGAGATGGTTCCCCTGGAAGCAGGAAAGGCAGGGGATTCCCTAGCTCCGGGGGCTGAGTCCTGAGGGAGAGGGAGGAGCAGGGCAGCATCATTATAACACTGACAGTGACACTCACTGAGCAACCTGCTCCTTCTCAAAAGAAGCCAACCTGTTATTGGGATTGTTGTCATTTTATAATTGTCTCTCTTTTCAAGCTGACATTTGAGCTCAGAGCGGGGTCTGGGATTCATTAATGCATGTACTTCCTGCCTGAGGCCAGACCCAATAAATACAGATTTGGAGGAGGAAGAGGAGGACGGGAGGAGGAGGAAGAGGGGGAGGAGGAGGAGGAAAGATTGAGGAGGAGGAGGAGAATGAGGAAAGATTGAGGAGTAGGAGGAACCCGGGGGAAACATTTTTACTGGACCTCAAAAGGGTCGATTTAAGATTGATGGCAAGTCATTGCTAGCGACTTCTGAGTGTATTTCATTACCTTAAAGATGTTTAAATTGCTCACACGGAAAGTAATAAAACAGAATCAGAACACAAGCCAGAAGCAGGAGAAAATGCTGCATCAATGTCAGCAAAGTGTCCGTCCTGCTGCCTAGAGAACCTGGAAAATCACTGAGAAAAAGGCCCGGACCCCAGGGATGATGGACAATAGGCCATTCCTTGAGCAGGAACAGCCATTAGTCAACACATACTTGAAAAATGTTCAAGATCCTTAGAAATCAAAGGATAAATTTAAAATAAAAAACAATTTTTCACCTAAGTATTCGGCAATATTGAATAAGATTAAAACAGAATGCAAAGTAAATTGTCAGAACTCTAAACAGTTAACATGTAATGACTTAAATGCTGTCAGCCTGTGTGGATGTGACATCAGTGAGTTAAGTAACAAAATTACAACTAGACCCTGGCTCACCATCACCCCCTCTGTAAACACAGGGGCACTGAGGGGGGAACAAGACACTGAGACCTGAAAGGAACTCAGAGAGGCCAGAGGTGCCTCGGAGGCCCCGCCCCTCACACCCAGCCTGACCCTCCGCCCAGGGACAGGCTTGTGCACCCAGCACCCCTATTCCAGGGCTCAGGGTCAGGGGGGGTTTGGCCAAGACAGACCGACTCGATTCTCCCACCTCCCACCTCCCACCCTCCCCCGACTGGACAGTCGGACTGGGCACCCCCAGAAACGCCCTACACAGGACAGGACCACATGGTCCCCACAGCAGCCCTCAGGCCCCTCATGGGTGCTCCTCACAGCCCTGTGTGCGCACCCCCCTACCCCCCGCTCCCACTTTACCCGCCCCCCACCCCTTGCGCTCACTTTTCCGTTGGACCAGGAATCCCTCAGACACCCCGTAGTTGTGTCTGCAGTACGTGTCCACATAGGCCCGCCTCTGCTCCAGTTCATCCTCCTGGCTGTTCCAGTCCTTCTCATCAGGCCGCCCCAGCTCGGTCACCGCGCGGTACTCCCCCACGTCGCTGTCGAAGCGCACGTCCTCCTGCCCGTTGTAAATGTCTCTGTACAGGTACCGCACCCGCTCCGTCCCGTTGGAGAAATGACACTCTTGTATAACCTGATACAGGAAATGCGCTGTGGGGACAGGAAGGACCCGTCAGGCGGGTGAGACAAGATGGTGACGCCGCCCAGTGCGGGGCGCCCAGGCGGTGGGGACACAGGACCCGGCACCCCCACTGCCAGCACCCGGGGCCCCTCCTCTGGGGCTGGGAGGCCGCAGGGCAGGGAGACCCCTGGGACCCTCAGCCACTGGGCACCCACTGGGCTGCCCCGCGGGCTCCGGGCTCCAGGCTGGGGAGGACTTGTGCCATCACCGCCTCCTCCTAGACGCCCCCCCCTTACCCCCAGCCTCTCCCTTCCCCACATCCGCCTCCTCCTGTCACCCCCTGGGCAGGGGACCTCCTGCCAGGCCACAGCTGCCCGAGACCCAGGCAGGAAACCGGGCATCGCCCTCTGCTCTGCAGCTTAGAATTCACCAAAGTGCCAATCACACCCAACCACAGGCGCATCCACACAGGAGGGAGATGGCAGGAAAGGGGCGCCTGGAGCAGGGACCACAGGGTCCAAGTCCCATCAGGGGCGGGGCCAGGGCCTCTGAGTGACAGGATGTGGGGGAAGGTCTCTGTATGTGGGGGAGGGGGCACATCTCAGGTGAAGGCAATGCCACCTGCAAAGCCTGAGAGAACCCATGTGCCTCCTGGGAACCCAGAGAACAGGCTCTGAGCCCAGACAGTGGGGGGGAGGGGACAGGAGCCTGGAGGAGGCGAGTGCTGAGAGCCTGGGGGTGAGTTAGGGGGCTTCTGCTGCATGTAAGGGAGAGCCCTGAGGCGGTTCAGGGGTTACATCCTAATCCCAATAGGGCGCCCTCTCTTTCCTGCATGTCCAACCCAGGAAGCGCAGAGAACAGAACACACCTGTGGTGAAAGCAGGTGGTGGATGGAAGCTCTGACACCATCGCTGGTGCGGAGAGAGTCCCTGCGGAAATGGGAGGCCCTGACTGAGGACAGGGGGCTCCCCACGATGCACGACTCATGGAGGAGAGACGTGGAAGGTCAGCAGAGATGAGTGACCACAACTCATGACGTTTTTACAAACATCGCAGAAGGCAAAGTAAAAAGGAAGGTTTTAAACTTCAAGTGATTGAATGGGTTCAATGAGAAAGTGGTGAATTTATGTAACTGTCTAATTTTTTTTTCTTAATAAACCGTGAAGAGCTGCATTGGAAGGTGCGTGTGTATAAAGTGTGAGTCTAGAAATTTCAGGAACAGCCGGTGTCCAGCTGTGTTCTCACCCTCAGCACTATTGACATTTGGACCAGATGATTCTGTGAGGTGGGGGTGGGTGTTCTGTACACAGTGGGCTGCACACAGCATCCCCACCAGTTGTCAGAGAAACCCCCGTGTGACAGCAGACATGGCTTTACATATTGCAGATGTCCCAGGGCTGGGAAGGAGGGAAAGGGGTGGTGAACTGTCTGAAAAGTCTGGGGTGAAAAAGCCACTGTTGATTATGCAGCAGCTGAGAGTGACAATAAAAATTTAGCCAATATTGTGTCTGTGGAAAGGCTTGGTCTGTATGGAATTTATATTCTTTAGGAATCTGGTCCCAGTGCAGACTATTTTTCCAGGAAAATAAACTTGTTCAGGACCAAGATCTACCTGTTTCTTCGCGTCGCCACCCAATCACCGAGTCATCATTTATCCTCCACATTGTCTTCTTTCATAATCTCCCGGCCACTGGCCCACTGCTTGTCTACGGTAGCAGCTACAGCCAAGGCCATCTGATTCCCATTCAAAGTCCCAACTAATTCACTTTCTAACTGCCTCCTGCTCCCAGTAATACCAGGAGGCATCAGGTTACCTGCCTTGGCCGGATGTGGACTCTCATTTCTATAGGCAGGTCCCTCAGAAGGGGAGCAGCTGAGATGACCCCCTCACATGGACAGATTACAAACAGGAGCAGGTCCCAGCTTTAGATGGAGACCTTCACGTAGAAGTGATGGCAGAGGGGAGGGCACTCTGCTCAGACCAGGTCTTACTATTCACAAATTCTCTAGCACCTTCTTGACACATGAGAAGCTGAAAAATAAACATGTGTGAGTTGCTCTTCACTGTAGCCTGTGTGGTGAGCATTATCAGGCCATGCTCATGGGCCCAACTTAAAGATAAAGCAGATAAATATATACGATTCCCAGTTACATTGGAATTTCAGATAAATAATTGTTGTTTCTCTGAAATTCAGCTTAAATCGGGCATCCTGTATTTCCTTTGGCAACACAAGCTCACCTGCTGATCAAATCTGAGAGGGAGGAGGGCTCTTAAACTCCCTTGTGTTCCTCACGTGTCTATGACAGTCTGTACATAGTGTGAGTCCATATGGAACTTCTCAAGTTGTAAATGCAAAAGGGATGTAAATTCCTCCTGTATATCGGAACTGACAGCCCTTGCACCTGCTGCACCCTGAGACACAGGCTGGCACATGGGACATCAGAAATCTCAGCAGCAAGTCAGACCCAGCCAAGCCCCTATTCACCAGTGGGGGTGGAAGCCCAGGCTCTAGAATGAGGAATCTAAATTAGAACATGAGCTGTCCCACTGGGTCAGACTGTAACCCCCAGGGGCCTTGTTCTTTATCTCTAAAATAGATTTAATGATACTGTATTCCTCACAGGATATTGTTAAGTGTGGGATTAAAGAGTGATTATTCCTATTGCTGATCATATAAGCAATCAATAAATAACTTGCTATTTTAATTCTTATAACCCCTAAAAATGCAGGGTCATGAGATCTTTCTATTCCTTAACTTTCTAGAGAAAATAATGTCTTTATCAACATTTGGCAATTGTCTTTAATCAATTTTATCACTAAATATCATTTGGAACACAAGGACAGAAACATTGGTCTCTGTATAATAACAGGATATATACATGCACCTAATATGAAAGGACTATGCTGAGGTAGAAGAGAGGAACTTTCTAGATACTGAGACCTAGACTATGTCACCTGGCTCTACAACTAACCATGTGACTCTGGGTAAGTTGCTTAAACTCTCTGAATCAGATTCCATGGGTGATTACATTTGTAATTGCTGCAGGTGAGACAGGATGGTTATGAGAGTCACACACTCAAATGTAGGCCTGGTGCACAGTAACTGCCCAAAGTGACGCTGCTCCATGCCGCAGGGACCACATTTGTCTTGTCGATGACCCAACCCTCATCCCCAGGTGGTGATTGTCTGCTCTGGTCACTAATAAACAGTGGCTGTGGAATTGGTGGCTTTCATAACCAGTCACTCTGCCTTCAAGGTCACTCCAGTGGCTCCTTGTGATGACTGAGCATCTCTGGTTCTCGAGTCCCCAGGTTCTCTTCAGGCTCCTTTGTTCTTATGCTTTAGGTCCAGCTGACTCCCTGAGCCCAGCGCACAGTCTCCCCGAGGACGCTGCTCAGAGGCACCTGTAATCGTCCCTCACGTCTTCAGCCCCCATCCTCTCTTCAACGGTCCAATCAGGTTCCATCTCATACACTCCACTGTCTGTGAACTTCACACCCACCAAACCCAGTGCTCACTTCTCTGCATGCCCTCACTTCTCTGCCTCCTAGCAGTTCTTACCACACCTGGCCACTCCCACCTGGAAAAACCTACTTCTCCTCACTGCCCTGCATCACCTTCTCTTGGTTTTCCTCAACACACTGCACCCCTTCTCAATCTCCTTTGCTGACTCATTGGCCCTTGGTCCTCTGGGATCAGCCCTTGACATCTCTCTCTCTCTCTCTCTCCCTCTCTTTCTCTCTTTCTCTCTCTGCTCTCTCGACTTCCCTGGAGTTTAACAACAAGCACATGTGTCAATGACATCAACACATACACCCGCTTCCCTGGCCAGCTCTGAACTCCATGCTCCTGTATTCAACTGACCTCTTGGCAACTTCACACAAATGTCAAGAAATCATTTCAAACTTACACACAACCTTTATTCCTAACCACCCCCTTCAAATTACTTCTTACACAGTCTTTCCTTTCTCAACACACAGCTCCACCAAGTTTATTCTAATTATTCAAGATAAAATCCTTAGGGATTGTGACTCCTCCCCCATTTCATCCATAACAAGTTGTGGAAATATCTCCCCCAGATCTGCTCACTTCCCCTTTCCCGCTGCCTTTGCCACACACACTAACTGAAGCCCAAGCCTGTCACCTGGGCGCTCTTCCATGCTCCTCAAAGGCCCCCCGACTCCTCTTGTGAACCCTGCAATCCAATCCCCCCTGGAAGCTGGGGTTATTGTTTTTAATAAATATACATGGACTCTCCTTATACCCTAAGCAATTCCCATGTCTCTTCAGATAAAATTCAAACTTCTTACCCGCCCGTCAGGGCCCAATATGATTTGTCTCCCGTCTTCTCCAGCCTCTTCCTATGTCAGTGTCACTCCCCAACTTGCTCTCCTGCTGCAGCCTCGCTAGCCTTCTTCCTGCCCCTTCAACACGGCAAACACGTCCCCACACTGTGGCCTCTCCCTCTTCCTCTCCCTGGGACACTTGTCCCCTAGATCTTCACAAGGTGGCATCTCTCATCATCCAGGTCTCATGTGTCTCAAGTGGCACTTCCTCAGGGACAGCTCCCGAAACCTTTGAACTGATGGCCTGTAACCTGGGGTATTATTATTTTTTTTCAGAGCAATAATTGCTCTGAATTTTTTCTTTCTTAAGGGGTTCATGAAGAAAGGAAAGGAGATGGTGGGGAGGCCCCTGGATACATCTCACATAGCAGGGAGAGGCACCTGCATCACAGATTCTGCTGAGGACGGAACACACGATCCTCAAAGACAGACCCTCTAATTCCTTTGACTCCCCATTAAATGCCAGAGAAACTTTCCTTTGGGGATAACTCAATACAATAAATGGAGCACTGGGTGGGAATCAGTCTGAGATCATTATTTCTCAATCCTCTCAAGGCCCCCATGGAAGGGGACACAGGCTGGGGAGGGTTACTGGAGGCGAGGTGAGAAGAAACGGCTGAGATACATGGAGCCCCTTGCACATCTCATAGTGGCGAGCACCAACCCCTTTTGTGGTGGAAAGAATCAGGATCCATATGATAAAGGCAGGTGGCCACTGAAAAAAATGCCACCATTTTCTAAGGGACATGGCCTGGACACGGTGACAAAGCTAATTCCCTTTCTTCCTCCCCCCACAACAGCTCACCCCCAAGGTGCACTTACGTGGAGTGTCCCTGGCCTGAGCCAGGGGAGAGCTCAGTGCCATCAGCATCACCTTCAGAGCGGCCATCCAGGAGCCTCTGGGGAACCGCAGACACACCATGCTGGAGCTCAGAGAGGACAGGGGCAGGGAGCAGGGGGGTCTCACTCAGTGAGGGCTGTGACCCTTCTCCATGGACATCCTAAATAATACCAACTGATGAACTCATTTCTTTGTTCCTGGATTGGGTCATCTCAGTACTGAGAACCAATGAGCATCAGATGAACAGCATCACCAGTTGCTGGTCAGAGATTCAGTAGGAAGTTCCTCTTCTGGAACTTAGAATTTCCTCCATTAAAAGCATTGCTTTGATTTAGTGCTTAAAGGTTTGGTCTGGTGTGTCAGAAACACTGTGTTGGGCCCTACTGTGAGGCAGCTCTGCGATGGTTAGTGATGAGCACACAAGTTGGAGCCTTTGGGGAGCATTGGTCTCTCTCACTGCAAACAGGGCTGTTTTGAAAATGGATGAGTGAGTGCGCTGGGAGCTGAGGGAGGTGATTGCAGGTTAGGAGGCCTTCCATTTTCTTCTTTTTAAAATAATCTTTATTGCTGAAAGTATTACCTATGTCCCCCTTTGCCCCATTGACCTCTGCTAGCCCTCCCCCGCCCCCATCCCCACCTCAGGCCCTCACCACCTTATTGTCTGTGTCCCTGTGTTATGCATACACACGTACAAGTTCTTCGGTTGATCTCTTCCCACCCACCCACCCTCCCCTGCCTTCCCTCTGAGGTTCGACAGTCTATTCTGTGTTTCTATTTCTCTGGATCTCTTTTGTTCATCAGTTTATTTTGTTCTTCAGATTCCACATATGAGTGACATCATTTGATACTTGTCTTGCTCTGACTGGCTTATTTCGCTGTTGCACCTCAACTTAGTGCTGCAGATTTTTGGAAATGACTTAACCTCTCACAGTTAAAGCCACTTTCAGGTGATCTTTCAGGTGTTTCAATACTGGGAAAGGCTGTGGTTCTGCAGACACCGCATGGAGCAGCTTCCCCTAGTATCTGATGACATGACAGGCTTGTAGCTGCTGATTGGACAGTATAATTGGTGACTCTTTACAGAGGGGGGATGTCACTCACTGAAGGAAAATGAAAGTTATTCAATAATTATCCTGAGTGAAAGGTTTTTCAGGTTTCTCTCCTGGTGCTGTCACTGAGCTCAGGGCCCCTCCGGAACACACTTGAAAAAGTGGCTAGAGGAGGCGATCTGTGTGGGATGGAGGGAACGTGCTTTTGGACAGCACTTAACCCACCAGCGTGATCAGGCCAACTGTCCAAACCAAAGTGTGGAAGGGACTGGGAGACTGAGAAAGGACTCAAAGCCAGCCTGTGGCCCAGCAGCTCTGCGTTAGAATAGCTAGTATTTGATGTGAAAAGCATTCAGTTTTTTCCTCCTGGTCCCCATTAGGATTTTCTCATTTTCTTGGGGGCATGTCCTCTTATTCAGTCAACTGCTCTTGCTTTATTCTAAGAAAAGGTAGAAGAGGGCTTTGCTAATGAAATTATTACAGAGTGCTCAGGAAATGGAGCTCGATGGGAAGCTAGGAAGTACATCCTTTGATGTCATCATGTGATTTAGAACATCTAGTTCTATCTGATCCTCAGTGGACTTGAAAGGACAGCTGTCCATTGAAGTCCTGCGTTAACTCTCACGCCCCAGTTCTGACGTGCAGTCCTCCATGTGCCTGCATGTGTCTAATGTGTCTAGTGACAGGATACTGACCATGCTGCAGCGAAATGACTGCAATTGAGGGGGTTGAGGGGGTGAAATGGAGGAAGATGGTCAAAAGTCACAAACTTCCAGCTAAGAAATACACAAATCATACACAGCTATGAGGGTAGATCTTAAAGCAGTGGTTTCCCACCCATTTTTGGCCAGGCCCCACCTAAGCTTCTCTAAAACCCTGATGCCCCCTGTGACATAGGATTCCTAATGTTCAAAAAGTGAGCTCCTGTTCACGTGGAGGAAGCCTAAAGGCCCGTTAACTTGGTCTAAACAAGCTTCCAAAGAACATGGCATCCATGAAAGAAAAAAATAAAAGAATGAAAGGACAGTTGAAGTACTGAGGGAGAAATCACTAAGAAATTATTTTAA
This sequence comes from Myotis lucifugus, assembly GCF_000147115.1. Taxonomy (NCBI): domain Eukaryota; kingdom Metazoa; phylum Chordata; class Mammalia; order Chiroptera; family Vespertilionidae; genus Myotis; species Myotis lucifugus. The sequence continues at coordinate 164,080 of NW_005871745.1, read as the reverse complement.
AAATAATATGAAGTGATATGAAAAAAATAGCAAATAAAGTTTGAAAACATAATACTAGTAGAGAACTGAAATGCATAAATATGTCACCATATATATATTTATATATATATATATATGTGTGTGTGTGTGTGTGTATATATATAAATACTGTACATGAGGCACCTAGAACCATGAAAAATAAAAAATTTAACTGTTAGTAACTCATTCTCAAATTGCTTCCCTTAAAAATCAAATTGCCCCCCTGTGTGGCATGTGCCCCATGTTGGAACCACTGTCTTAAATGTTCTCATCAGTAGAAAGAGTTTAGTAACTATGGGTGGTATAGATGTTACCTATATTTACTGTGGTGGTCATTTCCAATATATACAAACTAGAGGCCCTGTAGACGACATTTATGCACGGGGTGTGGGGGATTCAGTCAGCCCAGGCTACACCCTCTCCAATCCGGGACGCCTTGGGGGATGTCTGACTGCCAGTTTAGGCCCAATCCCGGGAATGGGGCCTAAACCAGCTGTCAGAAATCTCTCTCACAATCTGGACGGCTGGCTCCTAACCGCTCGCCTGCCTACCTACCTGGTCACCCCTAACTGCACCACAACCAGCCTGATCACCCCTAACTGCCCCGTCCTCCCCCCCAGCCAGCCTGGTTGACCCTAACTGCCCCCTGGCTGGCCTGGTTACACCATGCAGCATGCTGGTCAGTCCTTTGGTTGTCCCTCACTAACCCCCTGCCAGTCTTGTTGCCCAACACAGCCTGCTTGTTCAGTCATTTGGTCGTCCCTCAGTAACCCCCCTGTTGGCCTGGTTGCTCCCACGCAGCTGCTGTGTGGTTGTTACTGTTACTGCTTGGTCATCCGTCTGGTCGTGAGGGCCCTGGCTCTTTATATATATTAGGAAATCCAATCTTTAGGTGAAACTAATATAATGCCATATGTCAATTATACCTCCACATAAAAGTGAGTAAAGTTTATTGAGCGATTCTGAGCATTTTACTCTGTAGCCAGGACTATACTGGGGCTTTCTTTGCATCAGATTTTAGTTTAATTCTCACATCATCTCGGTGAGCTAAGTGCCCTTCGTCCCTACAGTTGGAGAGAATAGAGTGATGGCGGTTGAAGGACCTTTGCAAGGACACAGGCAGTAAAGGTGCCCTCCAGGTTGAGCCCAGCAAAGTGTTCAGACCCACACGCTCAGCCACTGCACCGACCACCTCGCATTCACCTTCTGAAGGGACTGTTCCTCCGGGAAAGCACTCCCCTCCCTCACTCACAGATGTGCCGCCCACAGCTACTCCTCTTAGTGAGTGACCGCATTTCCCATAAGCTGAGGTGGCTGCAGCGGAGCAATTCCAGTTCCTGGGCAAGATGCCCGCCTCACCATTGTCCCCTTCTCTGGAAATGTCAAGCTTTGTATTTATCTTATGTAACCACACCCAGAGCTCCTGCACACACCTTCCCCTTCTTAGAGACAGCAGTGCCCCCAATTCCTAAACCCCACCTACTGTTCTCATCAGGATTTCAGGCTTTTCAGCATGTTAAGTGCAAGTTAGACCCCTGGAATCAGAACAGAAAGTGTGTCTCACTTACTTTGGAAAAATATGTTTCTGTTAATGTGGAAAAGTCAGAATTCCTTGGCGAGGTCAGGAAGAAATCACTCCTGTTCCTGGATTTGAGAACAAACTCTGTCCCTCGACCCCAGTGGTAATTCAGTACTGTGGGCAGCTGTACGGAGGCAACTAGGAGAATATCACGTTTAATTTAGCAAACAGACAATCATAACTTACTCAAAACTCACTAATCGTGTTGTGTGACAGTCTGGGGAAGCCAAGCTAAGGTCCACATTAGATTTGGATGAAAAAGAATGGCAAACACAGCAATTCTATGTGAAGAACACACTGAGATATAGTCAAACAGAACATATCAAAATGTTTATACAAATTTGACATAAAATTTAAAAATTATACCAATTTATTTTTTAAGGGAATGGACTGCCCTGGCTGGTGTGGTTCAGTGGTTGAACATCATACTGTGCACTGAAAGGTGGCCGGTTTGATTCCCTGTCAGGGCACATGCCGAGGTTTCGGGTTCAGTCCCTGGTTCGGTGTGTACAAGAGGCGACAGATAATGTTTCTTACTCATATCAGAATTTCTCCCTCTCTCTCCCTGTCCCTTCCTCTCTCTAAAATCAATTTAAAAAAGAATGTACCAACAACTGTGACTTAATTCTGTATGTTATCCAGTTATGTGTGGCAAAACCTGCTCCTTTTAATATCCTCTATCTCACACTTTTCCTCAGAGCTGATTCAATAGAAGGAGAGTTCAGGTAAAGCAACGTAGCAGCTGCCCCTCAGGGTCAGTCCTGCAGGTGGTCCCCAGGCCGGACCTCCCACTGAGCAGGAGGGGAGGCAGCCCTGCTCTGCTCTGCAGGAAACTTGAGGTCCATCCTGAGGAAAAGGCCATTGACTTGGTTTCTGGGAGAAAGTGGTTGTCATTTCAGGAGTTGTACAGTCTCTGGTTCACCCTTGGGGGCACAGCTTTGTGTTTAAGGAAAACGAATCACAACATGTGCGATGAAATCAGTAAAATCAGAAACACAGATTTAAAAAAAATTTTTTTTTATTGGTTTCAGAGAGGAAGGGAAACATCAATGATGAGAGAGAATCATGGATCGGCTGCCTCCTGCACGCCCTCCCACCCGGGCATGTGCCCTGAGCGGGAACTGAACCGTGACCTCCTTATTCATAGGTCGATGTTCAACCACTGAGCCACGCAGGTTGGGCCAGAGCATAGATTTTTGTGGAACAACAGGCAGCTTGCCATCGGCAGCATCATACACGGTCTTGAGTTCGGCCCGTGTCACACCATGGACTCACTGTGCTGAGCCTGAAAGGTTGCAATACACCTGGGAAACGGGCGTTTGGTGATCAGCACAGGCAGCATGGAGTGTCTGCCTCTTGTCCGAGTCGTCTCAGAATATTCTCTGTCGTTTCCAGAAAGCCCCCATCACTAATTTGGAACTGAAAGTGAGAAGCAGGTTATTGGTCCCTATAGTTAAGGGGGAAATGGGTAGACAGGGCCAAGGTCTTCTTACCACGGAACACACGTATCCATGAGGGAAGGCCGTGCCACACACAGGCCACGCTAGCGCTCGGCACGGCAGGCAGCCCTGCCAGGTGAGATGCAGCGATGTCCTCCCGCAGGGACGTTGGATGGACCCGTCTTTCCACGAAGCCGGTTGGCAGGGCTTCCTCAGCTTCTGAAGTCCATTCTCTGACCTCACTGATCTGCGCTTCATAACCCTCAGCCCAGCGCGTGCTTTAGAACCAGAGTGTGTGCAGGGAGGGGCCCAGGGAGAGCAGCAGAGGGAGCTCACAGGCCCGCCCACTGGTGTTGTCAGCAGGGGTTTCCCTTCCTTCTCTCTGACCCAGGCCTGTGATAACTGTGTCGTGGAGAAGAATCCAATACAAATACTGGCCAGGTTATTTTTCAAAATTCTACTTTGTGTTCCACTAGCCACTGCCCAGTCATTCCAGGTCTGCACCCCTGTGCCTGGAATGTTGTTTCTTTTATTCAAAACCAGAGGCCCGATGCATGAAATTTGTGCACTCAGCACGGGGGTCCTTCCTCAGCCCAACAGGCACCCTCATGCAGTCCGGGAGCCCTCGGGGAATATCCGACTGACCACTTAGGCCAGCTCCCTGCACGGAGTGTCTGCCCCCTGGTGATCAGTGTGCATTATAACAACCGGTCGTGCTGCCATTTGGTAGATTTACATATTACCCTTTTATTATATAGGATAAATAATAAAATATTTGCCAGTGATTTTTGGATAGTCCATTCTTATAGAGAAGTAAGTTTCTACTCAGAAAGAGTAAACTAATACTCCCTGTCCTGGGGGCAAATGTGCTCCCCTGGCAGCCTGGCCTTTCTTCCTCCAGGTGCCGGGAGCAATGCACCACCCTGCAGTGCCATGTGGAGACCATTCACTAATCACTGCACGATCTCTAATGACTGCACAGGTTACACAAGCAAAAGAAGGATTAAAATGTGGTGCTGTTACACGGCCATATGAACAGCTGAGGATGACCTGGAGGCCTAAGATACCCTGTCAGTCTCCAGTCCTGAATTTGGGACCCTGCCTTAAAGAAAAAGCTTTCGAGGGGATCTGGTCAGTAGTTAAAATAAGAGCAAAGAGGACAGTTAACAAGAAATGATCTCTGTCCTCGCCGGTTTGTCTCAGTGGACAGAGTGTTGGCCTGTGGACCCAAGGGTCCCAGGTTCAATGTGTTTGATTCTGGTCAAAGGCAAGTACCTGGGTTGCAGGGTCCTCCCAGGTCTGGGCCCAGGTCATGGCTTGTGCAGGAGGCAACCCATCAATGTGTTTCTCTCACATCGATATTTCTCTCTGTCTTTCCCTCTCTCTTCCATTCTCTCTAAAAGTCAATAGAAAAATATCCTCTGATAAGGATTAAACAAAATACTAATAAGATAAAATAAGGATAAGAGACCCTTTTTAAAAAACGATCTAAAGTTACTAATGGCTACATCATTAATCAGGGGAAATGCTTTGTAACAGCCACAGCGGGAGGGCACATGAGGACACAGAAATGTGAGGCTGCTCCAGGAGTGCACACCTCATGGCCTTTCCCATTTCTAAGCTTTGAAAACACAGACGTGTGACAGGTCAGTCTCACAGGCCACTGGTCCCGCCAAGAGGAAGTGCACAGCAGTGTGTTCAGTTTCTCCCTGAATAGAGTGAACACTGAGTTCTTTTCACTGTCAGCATCCCCTCAGCTGTTGCTGATTCATTGCAATATCGTTCTTCCTGCCCATCGTCTCTCCGCCTATAGTTTTAGAGCCCTGACTCAAGGCCTCCAGGAACTCGCTCTGGCTGTGCTCCCACGTGGGCTAGTCATGGGAGTGCTTACCTGGATGGGCTGCCAAGGGGGCTTCTAGCTATTCGCTCTGTTCGTTAAAGACGGTCACTGCCAATCGTTAAGTCGGAAGCTTATGCAGAGACATTGCCTTCATTATTTCAGTCTTTCACTTTGGCTCAATGGTCTCTCCTCTCAACAAGTGATGAGTAAATATGCATCTTACAAGCTTCACCCCTGTTATAATTTATAGGGTGCTTTTTGGAGAATAAAGTGATCATGTTGAGTTACAAAAGTGTAAAAAATTATCAAAATATAAATGGTTGTGACGGACCATTTCAATGCAAACAGTGAAGTTAAAACTCATTGACTGTTTTAAACTCTTTTGGAGAAATAACATAACTTTCTCTTCCTGGTTCAATCTACCTCCTCAAATAATCCGACTTCTAGCAATAGACTTTCCCCTCATTTGCAAGTGATACTTTAAGAATTTTAGTTGACAGCTGGGTAAGGTTAGATTCCGTCCTTCATGTCAATAAGAGAACAGACCATCAACATGCCAGTGGCTTGTGGAAGCCTGAGGCCTAACTGCCTGGAGCTGGAGGTCACAGAGCACGGGCAGGGCCTGACCCCGTAACCGACACCCAGCACCACACTGTCCAGCTTCCTTACAGGGGGGTCGCCGTGGGCCTGGGGCATCCGATTGTCTTTCAAAGAAAGTGTTGTCTTCTTTCTCCTCCCATGTGGCCCCTGGTCTGGCTTCTGAGGAGTTTTAGAAAGTCAGGTTTCCGGACTTGGCAACAGAAAATGAGAGACACAGAGACACTGTGCCTGGAACTGCAGAGGCCGCCGGGAGCATTTAGCCGAGGGAGGTAATAACGAGGTGGTGGGGACAGAGCTCAGAGAGTCCTGCGAGGATATTGGGAAATGAATCTATACACACTACAGGGGAAGGAAGGGGTAACACGGAAAGTGGCATCAGTGTCGTGATTTAAATATATTTTTTCGTATTTGAGAGGCAAGCTGAAGAGTGAAATTACTTTGGAAACCACTTCTGGCTGCAGGAAGGGGCTGGAGGATTGTGAGTGTCATATCTGAGAGGGTACTCTCCCACCATCAGCCATGCTCACCTCTGAAAGGGCAGGTCAGCAGCTGCAGGGCGGACGTATGTCCTGCTCGCACACTCGTAGTTATTGCAATGGACATGCATTACCTGATGATTGAACCACCGTTAACAAAAGTACACGGACAGAATCAGGGAGGAAATATTATTAATAAATAGAAGCAAAGACAATAGAATTTCTGCATGTATCTTACCTTTAGCTCTGAGATTCCTGGGGACCAAGTGAAACAGGAAACAGAGGTGGATCCTGAACTTGCTCTCATCTCTCAAGGGAAGCACAGTAGTTCCTGAAGGGGAACTCATGCTCCCATTTAACATTTCCCGAGTCTATCTGAGTCACAACAAACCATACTCGATTGTTGAAGAGCCACACCCCCGTGTTCTAGGAGTCATGGAAACACCTAGGAATGGCTACATCTTGTATGACCCCTTGACGGAAGGCAGCATGTGACAGGACAGTGTAACGCAGTGAAGATGGGACTGGCGCTCTGTGTACCCTCACTTGCCCTCTGGCAAGCACACTCAGCAGGAGGCATCGCTGAACCTGAGCCATTGAGTCAGAGCCCCACCAGCAGCGCCAGCCTTCTGATGGTGAGAGGCTCCGCGTTGTGGCCTCCACACCCATGGGACAGAGCTGAGCACAGGAGGAGGAGGAGAGGGACCGCCTTCCCACGTTTGCGCCTCATCTAAATCCACACGGAGGACCATTTGTCACCCATGCCGACCACGAGTAGTTGTTTGTTCAGATTTATGACAGGTTTACATACTTCTATGTGAATTCCTGTGCTGCCAGGTGGTGTTTATGTGTAATATTAGGGGTGTAGAGACAGGTAACTTGTAGGGAGTTCTGTTTCCATCTCGAGGTGGCCGACATGGGGATGTGGAATTTTATCCAAGTGATAAATGTCTGGCCTAGTGGTGCTTTGGGGACATGTGGCTTCACCGGAGCCAATGCTACAATCGCTTCCATGTCTACGCTGCCGGGTAGCTCCGCTGGTTAGAGTGTCGTCCCGATACGCCATGGTTACAGGGGCGACCACCAGTCAGGGCACATACAGGAAGCACCAATGGGAGCATAAATGTGTGGACAACAAATCGACGTTTCTCTCTCTCTGCCCTCCTTCCTCTCTCTCCTCCAATAAATCATTTAAAAAAGTGCTTCCATGTCTAAGCAGAGAGAACTGACTGCACAGTGGCCGGTCCTGGCGGGAGCGAAAGGGTCCCTGGTCGCAGGCACAGGTGTGGCTGTGGGTGTTTAAGGGGGAGCCGCCCAGGGCTGGGCAGGAACGGGGGTTTCAGGACAGTCCATGCTGCACCGCGTGTGCCTGTGACACGCAGTCTCGGTGTTCGCACCTGTGACCGCAGCTGCAGGGGGTCCCTGAGCCGGGATCCGGCCAACCCCGGAGAAGGGCAGAGCGGGTCACGTCCCAGTATCTGCCAAGTTCCCTGCTGTTGGCCTCATCATTTTTGCTGCCCCACTTTATTTATAGTCCTTAATACTTTAGGCAACTGAAGGCAAATGTACAGTGATGATGCAGTGGAAGGAACTGCTTGCCACTCATTCCTTCACGTTTATCAAACAGCAGGAAAACAAAAAGAAAACCCATGTATGTCACTTTTCTTAGGTCCTTTGCTTTCGTGATTTTTTGGTGACTTGCCTGACCTGCCTGTGTTGTAAAGTTCCCAGGGAATCCCTTGAGATGCTGACTGGCTTTGTGTAATGTCTTATGGAATTTTCACCCACAATCTAGGCCTAATGGTGAAGAACACGTGTATTAAGCTCATGTAAGTGGAATTAAACTTTGTGAATGAACTTTTCAACCACGTCTCTCCAGCTTTTCATGTCAATTAGTTTTAGAACCTTTTGGTTCTGAAACTTCACTAAAGGACTTTGCACTTTTTTGGAAATTTCTTCCTTATTCCCTCTTGGCAGGTAATTGGCTTTTTACCAAGTTTAAATACAAAGTTTATCATAACAACAAAATTATAATAACTTCTCCTGTTCCCACTCCTGTCCATAGTGTACTGCCCCCTGGCCAGCCCCCTGGGGGAGAAAGGTATTGTTTTAAAAGTTTTTTTCCCCCAAAGGTGGAGGGTTGATCAGAAAAAAGTAGTGTGGTCCATTTAAAATTGTAGTATTAAAAAACACACACAGAAAATAAAAATCTTAAGAGTCCTAGCTGGTTTGGCCCAGCAAATGCTAGTATGGCATTGGCCTGCAGACCAAAGGGTCCCAGGATTCCAGCAAAGGGCATGTACCTTGGTAGCAAGCTCCTCCCATGCCCGGGCCCAGGTTAGGGCTCATGCAGGCGGCAACCAATTGATGTGTTTCTCTCACATTGATGTTTCTCTCTCTGTCTTTCCCTCTCTTATCCACTCTCTCTAAAAATCAATGGAAAAATATCCGCAGGTGAGGATTAACAAATAATAAATAAATAAATAAATAAATAAATAAATAAATAAATAAAATCATAGTACATGGTATTTTCTAACTTCAGAAGCCAAATGTTCTTGGTGCACCTGACACTGGGTAGAGTTCACCATTGGTTCTGTGCCTCCAGATACTTTTGCTTTCAAGAATTTCTTGATCCTCATAACCAGCCTTCAACTTTGTTCCTTTCTTCTTCCTGCTTGTCAGGTCACAGGATCCCCTCTTAGCCCTGTGTCCTGTCACAGCCGTCCTGCCTGGTGGCCCTGTGCTTGGGAAAAAGGCCGCAGGGTCCTTCTGGCTCCACTGGATCTAAGGTGCCCTGACCCACACGCCATCCCCCCGTCCTATTTACTGCAGCAAATCCCTGCCTAGTTGGGATTGTGTTCCCTCCCTGGGAGCTCTGCCTACCCAGCATGTCTGCCTCTGGCTGCCTTTAAAGCCTACCTCTCTTCTCTCTCTGAACAATGGGGCTGAGGTGTATCCAAAGCTCGCCTGCAGACAATTTCTCCCAAGCCCCAAACAGAAACAACATGTAAAAGAGGTGTGTGTTTTCTTTTAGAATGTAAGCTCCTACAATCCAATTTAAGCTTGGGCAAAGGACCTAAACAGTCTCTTCTCCAAAGTGGGCATACAGATGGCCAAGAGACATATGAAAAAATGCTCAAAGTCATTGGTCATCAAAGAGATGCAAAGTACAACGACAATGAGGTATCCGTTCACACCTGTCAGAATGGCTACCGTCAACAAATGACAAGTGCTGGTGAGGATGTGGAGAAAAGGGAACATTCTTATACTGCTGGTGGGAACACAGATTGGTGCAGCCACTGTGGAAAACAGTATGAAGTTTCCTCAAAAAAAGAAAAAATTCGGAACTGCCATTTGACCCAGTGATCCCACTTCTGGGAATATATCCCAAGAAACCCGAATCACCAATCAGAAAGAATGTATACACCCCTATGTTCATCGAAGCACAATTTACAATAGCTGAGATCTGGAAACAGCCCAACTGCCCATCAGTAGATGAGTGGATAAAAAAGCTGTGGTACATCTACACCATGGAATACTATGCAGCAGTAAAAGGAAGGATCTCTTACCCTATGAGACAGCATGGAGGGACCTGGAGAGTATCATGCTGAGTGAAATAAGGCAGTCAGAGAAAGACAAGTATCCCATGATCTCACTCATACCTGGAATCTAAGTAACAAGATAAACTGATGAACGGAGTGGATGCAGAGACATGGGAGCATGGAGCAGAGTGTGGAATCTCAGAGGGAAAGTGGGGGATGGAGGGTGGGTGGGGCTAATCAACCAAAGACCTTGAGTGCATATATGCAGGACCTGAGTACACACATGTCACAGCTTTGGGGATATTAAAGTGTGGAAACACATGTGCATCACAGATGAAATACAGCCAGAGTCCAGGGGGGCAGCCCCCCTCTCTGAGCTAGGGTCCCCTGGCCCACACCTTCCCTGGGAAGGAAGGATGAGGGTTCACCAGGACCCACAGGCCTTTGCTTGTACTCGTGCCAGGTGTCTGTGTGAGGAGAGGGCGCTGTCACCAGAGGAATGGGGGAGCAGAGAAGGGTGTTCTGTCAGTAGAACGTGGAAAGCCACCGCCACCCACAGAGCCTGCAGGTTACAAAGCCACAGCCCAGCACTGCCTGTCAGCCCCTGGCCACTGATCTAGGTCACAGAGGATGGCAAGCAGAGGGCCTGTTCTACTCCCTCCCCATTCCTCAGCTCCCTGTGTTCAGAGATGGACTCACCAAGGAATGGAGGGTGAGAAGGAGAGGGAAAGGGAGAGGGCGTGGAGGGGCCTGACACCTGGAGCTGTCAGCACCCAGGCAGGGAGGTGGGTGATGTGGGAGGGGCCATGAGGGCCCAGGAGAACCCAAGGGAGGAGCTTGGCTGCAGCCCAGGGACTCAGGGAGCCTGCGGGGGAGGGGAGTGGGCATCTGTGCCAGGGCTGCCACTGACCCCTTCACCCTCCTGGTGGGGGGGGAAGTGCTGCGCACTACAGCTCTGAGGTGAGCCCCCTCCCTGTGAGTGCTCTTGGCTGAAGGGAACCTCCTCTCTCAAGGTCACCCCATTTTCTGGGGCAGCTTGCATTCAGTGACCGGGAAGTGCACAGCATAAAAGACACTCCCGTTGCTCCTGTGGGACCTGGTGCAGGGGCTGTGGATGGAGCCCAGGCAGTGGGGCCGGGGCATTTGGTAGGTGACACAGCTGCTGGGGACCCACGTTTACTGGGCAGTGCAGGCCCCTTCCGATGTGCAGAGGAAAGCATATCTGAACTCCAGAAAATGCCTGGTTGGCCCCCGTGTAGGTCTGTATCTGACTGTATGTATGCGAACATGAATACATGTTACATATCTATGTGTGGGTTTGGAGGCGGCCTAGGGCCCTTGGCCTGCACAGCTCCCTTGGTGCCCAGTCTCCTAGGTCCTGTGCAGCCCATGTCACCCCCTGACCCGGATCCACTTGCCCATCCCCCCTGTAAGCTTGTCAGTTGACCCGCTGCCAGCGGTCACCCCACCTTGACCGTGTGGAGGGAAGGAGGGGGTGAGCGGGCCACCTGTCCTGGGTTATTACATTGAATGAGCTGACAAAAGCCATCAGAAGGTACGTTTAACAGGATATTTAAAAGCAAGGAGAGTGGCTGGGGTTCTGACCCAAAGTCCCTGCATTTTAATATAATTTCTTCTGCTGCTCAAATCACAACATTCTACATGAAAAGAGTAGCTGTGTTTGCTCAAGGGTTTTGTCATTCATGGATGTGGCTGAAGTTTTCGCATGAGCTATGTCTTTTGGAACATGTTTCTCATGTGAAGCCTGTAGACTCGGTGAGAAGGGGAGATGTGAGACCGTGGGGGCCGGAGTGGCCTCTCCCCGAGGTGGGCAGCCCGGGGCCTGCACCGACACCCGGGCGGGAGCTTGTCAGCCTTGCTGGCCCAGCACCAGGAGCAGGCTTCTCGCAGCCTCTGTCCAATAGGCTAGAGCCTGGTGGGCGCCCTGCAGAAGGCTGGCTCCCTTGCCTATAAGGGAGGTCTCTGGCCTTATTCCCCCAGTTTGTGCAATTGGGTGGAGTCCAGAGCTCCACCTGGGCCCCCCTCGTTTGTTCTGTCCTCCCACTTTCCATCTCCACTGGGACCCTGTCCTGGGAGACGCCGTCACTGACCTGTTGCAGCCGCTGCAGGGCCTTGGGCTGGCTGATGAGAAAAGCCTTTGGGGAAGAGCGGCACCTGATCTAATGCTGAGAGATGAGTAAGATTTCATCCTCACCTGAGGACGTGTTTCATCGATTTGAGCGAAAGAGGAGGGAGAGGCAGAGGGAGAGAAACATCAATTGGTTGCCTACCTCATGCACCTGGACCAGGGATCACACTGCCTAGGTATGTGCCCTAACCGGGAATCGAACCCTTGACCTCTTGGTGTCCTGGGTGACGCTCCTACCAACTGAACCGCACCAGCCAAGGAAAAGATGAGGGAGACGTAAGTGTATTAGCAGGGTCCGGCTCAAAAGGCAACACCTTCGTCGAAGCACTTTCAGAAGAAGAAAGTGAATGGGACACATGTGGGAAGGTGACAGCCAGCACCCTGAACAGGGCAGGTGCACAGAACCACGGAACAATTTCTACTCTTGCAAAGGTGACAGTGGTTGTGCCCTGTGACCCAGCACCGCAGCAGGCCTGGCCCTCCCCTGGGATAACCTCACCGTGTGCACCGGCAAACACAAGAGCTGCAGCAGTTTATGGGGGAAATATTGCCACGAATCAGAGTTTCCCAAGCAGAGGAAGGATACATAAAGTCAGGGATGCTCAGCAATGGAATTTGAGACAGCAGTTAAAGCGAATGTCACATGTTGTCAAGATGCATTAAGTGCACAGATTGTTGATTGGAAAAAAGCAAGTTGCACAAGTCTCATACTATTTATTAAATGTGAAAACATGTGCAAATATTATGGTACTTTTGCATACATATGTAGGTAAGAAATGTTTAAAATGCTGCCTGGGAATGATACCAACTGTGGGAACCCTCATCAGAGTACATCGGTGATCAAGCCCAATTTGCCATACGCATGCGTGCAGGCAAGGACACAGCAGTATGACCAGGTGAAAGGCCCTTGCCCTCATGTGCGAGGGCAGTAACTCAGCAGAATACACGTACTGCACACACTCACCCTGATGTGACCTGTTCATGTTCATGCAGCACGAGTGTCACTAACTGGCACGAGGCCTCCTGTTTGAGTGTGTGTATCAGGTGCCACTGACCAGCCTGATGTGGGCCGCTTTGTGCGGCTGCTGAGAAGAACTACTTTGTCTGATGGCTCCTGTGGTAGCAACAGCTACCTGGTCTCCAGTAAAGTCTCCCCTGTATGCCCACGCCTTCTCACATGTTCACCTGCTGCCCGGCCTCTGAGACCTGTGCTCCCACAGCTGGTGCAGTGAAGCCGGGTCAAGGAGCAAGTGCTCTGACACCCACTCAGAGTGGCTGCCTTTGGAGATGGAGGGCCACTTGAGAGGCAGGGAGAGGCACACAAAGGATTTCAACTCTATGTGGGCTTGTTATTTCTTTAACAATGGCCTAAAGCAAGATACAATAAAATGGGGATATTCTGTATGTATATAATGTAGGTATTTGTGTGTTTTTTTATGTGTGTGTGTGTGTGTGTGTGTGTGTGTGTGTGTATGTATTTTTTTATCCAGCTCTAATTGGCATGTAATATTATTATTAGTTTCAGGTCTGCAACGTATAATTCATTTTTATATAATGAAATGTTCACCACAATCAGTCTTGTTAACATCCATCACCACACATAGTTACCAATTTTTGTGCGTGTGATGAGGACTTTTAAGATCTACTTGCTTAGGTGACATTCAAATATACAAACAGTAGCATTAAGTGTAGTCACCATGCTGTTCACTACATCCCTGGGCCTTACTTATCTTACAACTGCAAGTTGGCACCTTTTCGCCCCTTCACCCATTTTGCACTCCCTGCCCCCGCCAGCCCCTCATCCACCTCTGGCAACTGCCATCTGTTCTCTGTATCTACGGGCTTGGTTTTCTGTTTTTGTTTGTTTGTTTATATTCCACATCTAAGTGAGATCACCTGGTATTTGTCTGTCTCTGTCTGACTAACTTCACTCAGCATAATATTCTCCAGGTCCGTCCACGCTGTCGCAAAGAGCCAAGTTACATTCTTTTTTATGGCTGAATGTAATATATATATAATGTTTTCTTTTTTTTAAAAAAATATATTTTATTGATATTTTACAGAGAGGAAGGGAGAGAGATAGAGAGTTAGAAACATCGATGAGAGAGAAACATCCATCAGCTACCTCCTGCACATCTCCTACTGGGGATGTGCCCGAAACCCAGGTACATGCCCTTGACTGGAATCGAACCTGGGACCCTTCAGTCTGCAGGCTGACGCTCTATCCACTGAGCCAAACCGGTTTCGGCTATAATGTTTTCTTTATCTAGTCATGTATTGATGGGACTTAGGCTGCTTCCGTAGCATGTATATATGTTGACTATCCTGTTGTTCACTTAACATTTTATAATGAGCATGGAAACATGGTTTTTGCTGACTGCGTAAGGTCCTGTCAGAGGGATGTGCATCGTCTATGAGCTCAGGGTCCTGTGGTCACATCCATTGGTCTCTCTCTTTTTCACACGGCAGTGACTTCCTCGGACACACTGATTCCTTGGGACAGAAACTGGGATTACTGGGTCAGAGATTTTCCTAATTTTAAGGCTCTTGGTAATCACCGAGTGAGCGTGTCAGTCAGAAATCTCTGAGTTACAAGCAACAGAGAACCAGCTCCATCGGCCGTAAGTAAGAAGGGACATGTGCTGGTTTATGCTGCTGAAGAGGCCAGGGAAGGAAGGCTGCCTTCGGGGGTGACCTATGACTTTAGGGCTCTGCCCAACATCTGGGTCCCCTTCTCTCCACCCCTCACACCTGCTTTCCTGCAAAGCAGCTGCATCACAGGCAGCCTCGTCCATCTGGCTGGGTGGCTCCCGCAGCTCTGGGCTTGTTTGGTCTTTGTTAGTTTTCTAGGGCTGCTGTACAAACTACAACAAACTTGGTGGCTTCAAACAGGTGTGTCTGCCAGTTCTGGAGGCCAGAAGGCTGAAACCGAGCTGTGGGCAGGGCCACGCTCCCTCCCCCAGAGGCTCAGAATAAACCCACCCCGGGCCTCTCAGCTCTGCTGGCTCAGCGTCTCTTGGCTGTGGATGCATCTCTTTGTGCTTGGTGTTGAGGTGGCCTTTGCAGGTGTCTAGTCACTCTTATCAGGACACTGGCGATGGCAATTGGGCCACCCAGAGCCTCTCCTCTCAAGACTCTTAATCACATCTTTGTGGCACATAGTGTAATATCCACTCTAAGAAAAAGACTTCAAGTTCAATGGTCACACTCCCTCCACATTCAAAAAGTAATTACAACTCAACTCCACACAGAAGGTTTTGTGCAAAGTTACGGGAACAGACATTGTCTAAAAAGTCAGGTTAAAGGTGCTTCTGTGGCTTTGTTTTTTAAAAATTTAAGTTGTTTATTGTTTAATGTATTATGTAAGTCTCCTTTTCCCCCCTCTTCCTGGTCGCCCCCAACTCCTAGCACATGCCCTCACCCGCCTGTCCCTCAGTCTGTGTCCATTGGTTATGCTCATATGCATGCATACAAGTCCTTTGGTTGATCTCTTACCCTCTCATCCCCCACCTTCCCTCATAGGTTGGACAGTCTAATCAATGCTTCTCTGTCTCTGGGTCTGTTTTTGTTCATTAGTTTATGTTGTCCATTATATTCCACAAATGACTGAGATCATGTGATATTTCTCTTCCTCCGACGGGCTTATTTCACTTAGCATAATGCTCTCCAGAGAGATCCAAGATGGCTGTGGATGGTACGGCAGGCTGCAACATAGTGTGTGAGTGAGAGAACGGAAGGAGAGAGTGTGGATGTGCGGGAGTGTCTATTTGTGAGTGAGGGACAGCTATATTCCAAGGGACTTTTGGGGACTGGCGGACTGGGCTCCCCTGGACAGGCAGCCTCTACTGCTGCTGAAATCTCTCCCGTAGCGGCCAGCTCTGTCGCAGAGACTGCACCACCTTGAAGGGGAGACCGGCTGTGATCTGAAGCCTAGCCTTACCTTCAACTGGGGAGACCTCGGATACCTCCTGGGACCGTACAACCATAATGCCCAGGGACCAGCCACCTCAGCTGCAAATCCATGTACACGGGAACTCCAGCTTCTCCGACCACGGGCATCTAAAAAGTCTGTCCAGGGGGAGACAAAGCAGCGCCGAATACGCAGATGGGCCCTGCACCTTCTCACAGAGCAGATAGAAGGAACAGCTGAATTGAACAACACCCACCTAGAATTGACGAATAAAACACAGCTGGTGAGGCAATCAGTGGATGGAAAGGTCAGATATCACCTAGAGCAGTGGTTCTCAACCTTCTGGCCCTTTTAATACAGTTCCTCATGTTGTGACCCAACCATAAAATTATTTTTGTTGCTACTTCATAACTGTAATGTTGCTACTGTTATGAATCATAATGTAAATATCTGATATGCAGGATGGTCTTAGGTGACCCCTGTGAAAGGGTCGTTCGACTGCCAAAGGGGTCACGACTCACAGGTTGAGAACCGCTGGCCTAGAGAAAGGCGAGATCTGGGATCCAGCCTGGAGGGAGAAACGCACAACGCACGCAGCAGGGACTAGAGTCTCAGAGGGAGATCTCAGAGGGAGACTGCGCCCCACAAAATCTGCAGTCACTGGGGTCAGTGTAGCCCTGGAATGTGGAAGAGGGTCCATAGGGCTGCTGGCAGAAGGGGACTCTAGATATTAGCCCACAGCTGGGATGGGCCTAGAAAGGCAGCCTGAATTTCTATACTGGCTGCGCAGTACCAGGAGAAAAAGACACGAGTCGACTTTGGCCTTTTTCCTTTTTAAGTCTTGCTTTTTCTTGCTAAGTCCAGTACATAGGATCTCCCAATTAAAAACACTCATCGAGACTGTAGAGGAAAATTGTTTTTATGGAAATTGGTAATCAGAATGGGGAGAGACGAACAGGAAACCAGCTCTTGAGCTATCTGTCCCTCCACCCAGTATTAAGTGCAGCAGGGGGAAAAAAATCGGATAGAGGGGCCTTTTAGTCCCAGATATTAATACAAAAACACTGCCACCCAGGGGTTGTATCAGAAACTGACTCTTGTGTAAATACAATTAAAGGTGGGCTGAGAAACAAAGGGGCCAGAGAGATCCTTCCTGCTTAAAAACAGGATTGTGGCTTATGACACAGAGGAACGGTGGATCAAAGGGAACTTCAACACTGTGCTAACTACCTGACAGGAAACAGACGTGCCAAGCAGAACAGTAGAGGAAGAGAACGACCTTCACTACTTCACTTTTTTATTTTTTATCTTTTATGTAAGAAACCAAATTTTTTTCTCATTTGATTTTACTTTTTTATTATTATATTTTTATTTTTATTTATTATTATTACAATTATTTTACCTTATTTAAAAGTTTTATTTAATTAATTAATTTATTTATTTTAGGATTAGTGTTGTACATTTTATATTTATTTTAGCATTATTTTACTCAATTTTTCCTTTATGCCAACACTCTCATCCTCACTTTTCCCCTTTATTGTCCTCTTACCCTGTTCCTGCTTTAGTTTTTCTCTATCCTTTCTTTTTACTCCCTGTTAAAAATTGATCTTACTCATATATCTAATTTCCTCTTCTCTGCTCCAAGTCCATGCACACTTCTCTCTTGTCTTCCTTCGCTATCCAAAAATTTTTTTTCTTCCTGTATTTTTTTTCTTCCTTTTTCTTTCTTTCTGTCTTATTGTTGTTGTTTGTTTGATTGTTGGTTAGTTTTTTTTTCCTTTTTTTGCTTCTGTTTTTCCTCTCCTTGCTTGTTCACTTCTTCTACTAATAGCTTAATTAATTCCAATCACCAACTCAGGCCTATCTACTCTCTATTCTTCTCATTTTCCAATAATAGATGAATACATAAATAGATAGATTAAAAAAGGGGGAAATTTATATATATATATATATTTTAATATATATATTTTTTTCTTTTTTGCATTTTGCTTTTTACTTTTCTTCTTATACACTCATTCACTTTCTACCTCCTCTATACTGAATTGTGGCTATTTCCCCATTCATTCATTTCCTTGACCTTACCTTCTGGAAATAAGCTCTGCCTCCTCAGATTCATCTGGGTGTTTGTTATTTGGGTGTTTGTTCTTTGAATTTTTTAGATTAGTTGTTGTTTATTGTTTGCATTCATTTCTGGGTGTTTGTTGTTTGCATTTTTTTGGATTAATTGTTGTTTTACTGAAGTTTTCTTTCCATATACATATATATATTTCCCCTTCTTTTTTTTTCTTCTCTTTCTTTTCTCTCTTACAGTTTTTCCTTTTCTCAATATCATTTTTGTACTCTTTTCTGTCCTATAACTCTCTTTTCTCTGGTGGTCACCTTTATTTGGGGTTATTAGTATCGTGAATACATTTGTGTTTGGTGCTCTGTGCATTGTGTCTTGTTGTGCTGTATATTGTGTCTTTAAGTCAATGCAGGAGAGAGAGAGCTACATAACCAGACACCCTGGAGAGGAGAGATCATGGGGAGACAAAGAAAGGAGGAATCACCAGAAAAGGAAGTAAACGAAATGGAAGCAAGCAATATGTCAAAGAAAGAATTCAGAGCAATGGTCATAAGGATGCTGAAAAGGTTGGAAGACAAATTCAATATTATGTATAAAAACCAAGAGGAAATGAAGAAGAACCAGAAGAAATGAAAAATGACATTGCTGCAATAAAGAACTCAATAGAAAGCATGAACAGTAGACTAGAAGAAGTGGAGGACCAAATCAGTGTGCTAGAAGAAAAGGTAGGAAAAAATACCCAAGCAGAACAGAATCCAGAAAAAAAACTTAAAAAACAGGAGGAGAGCCTAAGAGAACATTGGAACAACATGAAACAAAACAATATTCACTTAATAGGTGTGCCAAAAGGAGAGAAAACTGAGCAAGGATTAGAAAACCTGTTTGAAGCAATATTGACAGAAAACTTCTCTGATATCTGGAAGAAAAACGCACATAAGTCCAAGAAGCTAACAAAGTCCCAAACAAGATGAACCCCAAAAGACTGACAACAAGGCACACTATAATTAAACTGGAAAACACCAACAACAAAGTAAGAATCTTAAAGGCTGCCAGAGAGAGACAGAAAGTTACCTACAAAGGATCTCCCATTAGACTATTGACTGATTTCTCAACAGAAATACATCAGGCCAGAAGGATATGGAATGAAATATACAAAGTCATGCAAAGCAAGGGTCTAAATCCAAGAATACTATACCCAGTAAGGCTGTCAATCAAAATTGAGGGTGAAATCAGGAGCTTCACAGACAAAAAAGGACTAAGGCAGTTTATTACCACCAAACCAGCAATGCAAAAATGCTAAAGGGTCTGCTGTAAAAAAGAAGAAATAGGAAAGGAAGAAGGAACACAGGCATAAAGAATAAAAATGGTGCCGAAACCAGTTTGGCTCAGTGGATAGAGCGTCGGCCTGCGGACTGAAGGGTCCCGGGTTCGATTCCGGTCAAGGGCATGTACCTGGGTTGCGGGCCCATCCCCAGTGGGGGATGTGCAGGAGGCGGCTGATCGATGTTTCTCTCTCATCGATGTTTCTGACTCTCTATCTCTCTCCCTTCCTCTCTGTAAAAAATCAATAAAAATATAAAAAAAAAGAATAAAAATGGTGGCAAACAAGTATTTATCAATAATAACTTTAAATGTAAATGGATCAAATGCCCCAATCAAAAGACATAGGGTAGCTCAGTGGATAAGAAAACATGACTCATATATCTGCTGTTTACAGGAAACCCACCTAGAACAAAGGACTCACACAGACTGATGGTGAAGGGATGGAAAAAAGTTTTTCAGGCGAATGAAAATGAAAAAAAAAGCTGGGGTAGTAATACTTATATCTGACAAATTAGACCTCAAAGTGAAGGCCAGAACAAGAGATAAGGAAGGCCACTTCATAATATTAAAGGGGAGCAATTCAACAAGAAGATATAACTCGGTAAACATATATGCACCCAATACAGGAACACCCAAATACATAAAAAAAAACTTTTGGAGGATATCAAGGCAGAGATTGATAGCAATACAGGTATAATAGGGGACTTCAATAACCCACTAATACCACTGGACAAATCCTCTAAACAAAAAAATCAGCAAAGAAACATTAATCCTAAATGACTTACTAGATCAGATGGAATTAATTGACATCTTCAGAACATTTCACCCCAAAGCCACAGAAGCAAAGAGAGAGGACCCACATAAACAAAATCAGAAATGAAAGAGGTGAAGTAACAACTGATCCCACAGAAATACAAACGATTATGAAAAAATACTATGAAAAACTCTATTTCAACAAAATGTACAACCTAGATGAAATTGACATATCCTTAGAAAAATACAAGCTTCCAAAACTCAACCAAGAATAATAAAAAAAACCTGAGTAGGCTGATAACTACTGAAGAAATTGAAACAGCAATAAAAAATCTACAGCAAACAAAAACCCTGGTCCGGATGGCTTTACAGGGAAGTTCTACCAAGCATTCAAAAAAGAACTAAAACCTATCCTCCTCAGACTATTCCAAAAAATTTAAGAGGAAGACATACTTCCAAGCTCTTTCTATGAAGCCTGCATTACCCTAATCCCCAAACCAGATAAAGACACCACAAAAAATAGAGAACTACAAGCCAATATCCTTGATGAACATAGATGCTAAAATCCTCAACAAAATTCTAGCAAATCAGATTCAGTATTACATCAGAAAGATCATACACCATGATCAAGTGGGATTTATTCCAGGGATGCAAGGATGGTACAATATCCACAAATTAATAAATGTGATACATCACATAGACATACTGAGAGTCAAAAATCACATAATCGTATCAATCAATGTAGAAAAAGCATTTGACAAAATCCAACACCCTTTCTTGATAAAAACTCTCAGCAACATGAGAATAAAGGGTTCATACCTCAACATAATAAAAACCTTATATGACAAACCTACAGCCAACATCATACTCAATGGGCAAAAAATAAACTCATTTCCCCTAAGAACAGGAACAAGGCAGGGATACCTGCTTTCACCACTCCTATTTGACATAGTACTGGAAGTGCTAGCCATAGTGATCAGACAGAAAAAGAAATAAAAGGCATCCAAATTGGAAAGAAGAAGTAAAACTGGTCCT
>NW_005871745.1:114471-142281 GCF_000147115.1 Myotis lucifugus | reverse complement strand
CTGATCCTTCCAGGTCCCTTCTGGTGGAGGAAATGAGTGAGACTTCTTGGTTGCAGCGATCTGGAGGGAGGGAGAGGCCTGGGTCCTGCAGAGCAGCCCTCCTGGCGCTGGCCCGCCCCACCGCCCCTGCATGAAGCTGGTCACCAGAGTCCAAGCTCCTTGGAGGGCACAGGGCTGCATCTCTCATGGCCATGGGCTCAGCATCTCCTCCTCTGCCTTGGTCTTTTCCTTTGGTGCCAGCCCCGCTTGCAGGGGGGAGGTGCTGGTGAGGCAGAGCGGGGGCTGGGGGGTGGGGGGGGTGGCGGCCAGTAGGTCTCTGTGCTCTCCCTGGGGTTGATGTCACTGCAGGATCCTTCCCAGGACATGAGGGAGGAGGGCCTGCCCCAGGCTTCCTAAGGGACTGGGAGGCAATGCCCCTCCCCTTCCTGTTCTCCTGAAGGAAAGTTCCCACGTTCAAAGTCTGCACAGCAGCCAGGCACCTCTTTCTCTGCAAACTCCTCTCCCTGGAGCTCAGACCCGCAATCAGGGGACCTCCTCCCGGCGCCCCCATGGCCTCAGGAGACAGGCTCTGGGCGGAGCTGGGGGCCGAGGCTTCAGGGACCAGCGAGGGCATCGGCCTGAGGGTCAGGCTCTGTGGGCGGGAGGTGCTGCGTGGGGGTCTCCTCGCTGCCCGCACCTGGAGCTCACGCCCCTCTCACCCCACAGCTGGCTGGGCTCCTGACCACAGGTCTGCAAAGCCATCGATGGTAAGTGGGGCCTGGATGCTGGTCTCTGTCTCCTCGAACTGGGGGTCACAGTTACCTGTACTCATGGCAATGAGGGGCCATCACAGTCCCCTCCGTCCCCTCAGCAGGAGGGAGGCCGAGGAGAGGCCGTCCTGTCCCCTCGGGGCTCAGAGGCCCCCGTCCCTGCTTTTCCTCCCGCGGCCTCTTGTGACTCCACAATTGCTGTCTTTCTTCTTTTTAATTATGTATATATATTTTTTTTTAATTTTGTTATGTAGAGAGCCACAGTAATTTCTTTAGTCCTCACCCAAGGCTATGTTTATGGACTTCAGAGGGAGAAGAAGGGAGAGAGAGGAACATTGGTCGGTTGCCTCCCGCATGGGCCCCGACAGGGATGGAACCTGCACTGGGATGTGCCCTCACAGGGAAGGGAACCGCCTCCTTGTTGGACGTGGGATGAGGCTCCAGTCAAAGGGGCCGCCTGCCAGGAGCTGTCTGCCTGTTTGAGTTGAGAGGCCTCAGGGGGGAGCAAGCTGGTGGCGCTTGTTGCTTCATCTCTGTCCTCACTGCCCCTGGGCGTGGGCCTGCTGCTGCTCCTTCCCTGGGCTCTCCTGACCGTCCCCTCGTTTGATGACCTGGGGCTCATAGAGTCAGTTCTGCCTCGTAATATTGTCCATGACACCTCCCTGCCTGGGTTCCTCATCGTCCTCCACACAACCTGCAGCTGCTCAGCCAGCCCAAGTGTCCAGGCCTCAGCCAGCTCCCAGTGTCCAGCCCTCACCCGGCTCCCAGTGTCCAGCCCTCACCCAGCTCCCAGTGTCCAGCCCTCAGCCGGCTCCCAGTGTCCAGCCCTCAGCCGGCTCCCAGTGTCCAGCCCTCACCCGGCTCCCAGTGTCCAGCCCTCACCCAGCTCCCAGTGTCCAGCCCTCACCCAGCTCCCAGTCCCCAGCCCTCACCCAGCTCCCAGTGTCCAGCCCTCACCCGGCTCCCAGTGTCCAGCCCTCACCCGGCTCCCAGTGTCCAGCCCTCACCCAGCTCCCAGTGTCCAGCCCTCACCCAGCTCCCAGTCCCCAGCCCTCAGCAGACTGTGAGTGTCTACTTCGTGGCGCTGTAGCTGTTCTGAGTTCCTGCACCTTCAGCCGGGCATGTCCCTGGCCCTGCCTCCCTGGGCTCTGTTCCCCTTAAATCTTCCCTGTCAGGAGTCAAAGGAGGAAAGATGAGATGGCCCCGTTCAGTGGCACTGGCCATTCACTCTTATCTACACTAATAAAAGAGAAACATGGTAATTGGCGTACGACTGCTACCCTTCCCATTGGCTAATCAGTGCATCCTTATGCAAATTAACTGTCAGCCAAGATGGCGGCCGACAGCCAGGCAGCTGGAAGCAAACGTGAGGCTTTCTTGCTCCCGTGACTGCGAACTCCAACGTTCCCCGCCTGACTTGCCGGCCTCTGAGCTGGCAGTTTGAAACATTCTAACAAATATAGCCGGCTGGGATCTCAGAGCTGAAGTTATACATTGTTTCGATTATAGAACGGCAAACAAACCAGCAGCGGAAGCCTCAGAGCTAGAGCCAGAGCTAAAGCTGGCCCAGAAGAAAAAAAAAAAAGAAAAAAAGGAGCGGTTGGGAGCTTCCCGCCAGCCTGAAAGCAGTCAAAACCGCCAGCCTGAAAACAGCCCTCAGCCCCTCAGCCAGCCTGGCCAGGCACCCCAGTGGGGACCCCCACCCTGATCCAGGACACCCTTCAGGGCAAACCAGCCGGCCCCCACCCGTGCACCAGGCCTC
Source organism: Myotis lucifugus (assembly GCF_000147115.1). Lineage (NCBI taxonomy): Eukaryota > Metazoa > Chordata > Mammalia > Chiroptera > Vespertilionidae > Myotis > Myotis lucifugus. Next base: position 139,770 of record NW_005871745.1, on the reverse strand, counting down.
TATCCTATATAGTAAAAGGGTAATATGCCTCCCAGCACCAGGATCAGCGGAGCAGTGAGGCTCCCAGCACCGGGATCAGCGTGACAGGGGGCAGCGCCCAAACCCCCTGATCAGCCCTGCTCTGTGCCTGAAAGGGGGGAGCTCCCCAATCCCCCGATTGCCCTGCGGCTCTGTGTGTGACAGGCTGCGGTGCCCCAACCCCCCGCCCCCCCACGGGCCCTGCTCTGTGTGTGACAGGGTAGAACCATAACCTCTCCATCGGCCCTGCCCCAAGTGTGACAGTGGCAGCGCCCCAACCCCCTGATCGGCCCTGCTCTGTGGGTGATAGAGGTGGCGCCCCAACCCCCCTCCACAGGCCTTGCTCTGTGTGTGACAGGGTAGAGCCATAACCTCCCCATTGGCCCTGCCCTGAGTATGACAGGGTGCAGCGCCCCAACCCCTTGATCTGCCCTGCTCTGTGTGTGACAGGGGGCGGTGCCCCAGCTCCCCTATCGGCCCTACTCTGTGAGTGACAGGGGGGAGCTCCTCAACCCCCTGATGGGCCCTGCTCTGTGAGTGACAGGGGGCAGCGCCCCAACCCCCCTGATGGACCCTGCTCTGTTAGTGACAGGGGGCAGCGCCCCAACCCCGATTGGCCCTGCTCTGTGCGTTACAGGGCTGGCACCGCAACCTCCCCATTGACCCTGCCTTGAGTGTAACAGGGGGCGGTGCCCCAACCCCCCAATCAGTCTACCCTGAGCGTGACTGAGGGTGGCATTGCAACCTCCCGATCTGCCCTGCTCTGTGCATGACGGGGCGGCGCCCCAACTCCCCAATGGGCCCTGCTCTGAGCCTGACCAGGGGCTGCACTTAGGGATTGGGCCTGCCCTCTGCCACCCGGGAGCAGGCCTAAGCCAGCAGGTCGTTATCTCCCGAGGGGTCCCAGACTGTGAGAGGGCACAGGCCGGGCTGGGGGACCCCCCCCCCCCCCCGAGTGCACAAATTTTTGTGCACCGGGCCTCTAGTTTTTAATAAGTATAATAGGGCTCTACCTGGTTTGGTTCAGTGGATAGAGTGTTGGTCTGAAGACCAAAATGTCCTTGGTTTGATTCTGGTCAAGGGCACGTACCTTGGTTACAGGCTCCCTATCCAGGGCTCGTGCAGGGGGCAACCAATCGATGTGTTTCTCTCACATCGATGTTTCTGTCTGTCTTTCTGTCTCTCTTCCACTCTCTAAAAATCAATGGAAAAATATCCTTGGATGAGAATTAACCAAAAAAAGAAAAAAGAAGAAAAAGAAGAGGAAAAAGAAAGACCTCTTTGTCTTTTTTTAAAACAAGTATAATAAAGGCAGCTCTTTTAATTTTTAATCAATTAAGTTTTAATTATAATTGACAAACAGTATTATGTTAGTTTCAGGTGTTAACATAGTGATTGAACACATACCTTACAGAGTGGTCACCACAAGAAGTGGATCTGTCACCGCACATGGTCATTAGTGTTACTGACCATCTCCCCAACCTGCATGTCACACCCCATGACTCGCTGTGTAACTGGCAGCCTGTGGCCAGTCCCGTCCCCTTCCCATCCCTCCCCACCTCTCCCTCTGGCAATCGTGCATTTATTCTCTGTATCTATGAGTTTGCTTCTGTTTCATTTTGTTTTGTTGTTTAGATTTTACGTATTTTACAATATTTTCCATCCATGCTGCCTCAAATGGCAAGATTTAATTTAAAAAAATACTTTTTATTGATTTCATAGAGGAAGGGAGAGGGAAAGAGAGATAGAAACATCAATGATGAGAATCATTGATTGGCTGCCTCCTGCACGCCCACCACTCGGGATCGAGGCCAAACCCAGGCATGTGCCCTTGACCGGAATTAAACCTGGGACCCTTCGGTCTGTAGGCTGATGCTCTATCCACTGAGCAAAACCAGCTAGGGCAAGACTAAATTTTTTTATGGCTGAGTAATATTCCATTGTATATATTTACCACAGCTTCTTCATCCATTTGTCTATCGATGGACACCTAGGTTGACTGTCTATCTTGTCAACCCTATATAATAAAAGGCTAATATGCAAATTGTCCCCTCAACTGGGAGTTTAAAGAGGAGTTGAACCTGGAGTTTGACCAAGGGGTGGGGCCAGCTGGACAACCGCCCACCGCTCTTCCCCCCGGGCAGCATGGCCCGATAGGCCCCGATCAGGATGGGCCGGCTGGACCCCACCCGTGCACAAATTCGGGCATTGGGCCACTAGTTGTAAATAATGTTGCAATGAACATATAGATGTATATGTATTTTCACATTAGTGTTTTCATTTTCTTTCCATAAATGCTCAGAAGTGGAATTACTAGGTCATATGATAGTTTCATTTTTAATTTTTTGAGGAATTTTTACACTATTTTCCATACTGGCTGAACCAATTTGCTTTCCCACCAACAGTGCACGAGGGTTCCTTTTTCTCTACAGCCTCTCCAACACTTGTTATTATCTCTCTAAATAAAAGGCAAATATGCAATGTGTCCCCTCGAAAGTTCGACCAGGAGACCGGGAGTTCAAATGCTTGCTATGACGTGCGCTGACCACCAGGGGAAAGCGCGGAACAAAGGAAGGCCCTGGCCTGCAGCCGGCAGCTGGGTAGGGAGGCCCTGGCCAGCAGCCAAAAGGCCCCAATCAGCCCTGACCGCCAGCCAGGCCTACGGACCCTACCCATGCAGGAATTTTGTGCACCGGGCATCTAGTCTTTTGATAATAGCCATTCTGACAGGTGTGAGGTTATATCTCATTGTGGTTTTGATTTGCATTTCCCTGATGATTAGTGATGTTGAGTATCTTTTCCTGTATCGTTTCGCCATCTGTATGTCTTCTTTGGAAAAATGTCTATTCAGGTCCTCAGCCCATTTTTAAATTGGATTGATTGTCTTTTGAGGTTGAGTTGTATGAATTGTTTATATATTTTGTATATTAACCCCTTATTGGAGGTGTCATTTGCAAATAATCTCCCATTCAGCAGGTTGTATTTTCATCTTGTTGGTTTCCTTCAATGTGCAAAAGCTTTTTAGTTTGAAGGAGTCCCTGTTTTATTTATTTTTTTTTATGGAGTTGCTTTTAAAAAATATTTTTATTGATTTCCGAGATGGAGAGAGAGATTGAAACATCAATAATGAGAGAGAATAACTAATTGGCTGCCTCCTGCACGTCCCACATTGGGGATCGAGCCCACAACTTGACATGTGCCCTGACCGGGAATTGAACCATGACCTCCTGGTTCATAGATTGACGCTTAACCACTGAGGTAACCCTGCCAGGCTCCCTTTTATTTTTTTAAAACTCTCACCCAAAGACTTGCTTATTGATTTTATAGAGAGAGAGGAAAGAGAGAGAGAGAGAGAGAGAGAGAGAGAGAGAGAGAGAGATGAGACAATTGGTTGCCTCCTATATGTGCCCCAACCAGGGGCCCTGAGCAAGCATGGAACACACAAATTTTGGTGTATGGCATGATGCTCCCACCAACTGATTTCTTTGGCTATTTGGGAACTATTGTAGTTTCATATGAATTTTAGGATTGTTTGCTCTACTCTGAAAAAAACCATTGGTATTTTAGTAGGGATAGCATTGAATCTGTAGATTGCTTTGGATAGTATGCACACTTTAATGATGTTATCCTTCCTATATATGAGCATATACAGCCTTCCACTAATTTATGTCCTGTTCAATTTCTTTGACCAATGTCTTATAGTTTTCTGAGTACAGATCTTTTACTTTCTTGGTTAAAATTTTTAAAATATGTTTTATTGATTTTTGTTTAGAAAGAGAGAGGAAGAGCGAGGGAGAGAGAAACATTGATGAGTGAGAACCATTGATCAACTTCCTATTGTACATCCCCTACTGGGTATTGATCCCACATCCCACAACCCCAGCATGTGCCCTGACCAGGAATTGAACCAGTGACCTCTCAGTGCATGGGACAAACTCAACCAACTAAGCTATACCAGCCAGGGCTTCCTTGGTTAAATTTATTCCTAGGTATTTTTTTCTTTTGATTCAATTGTCAATGGGATTATTTTCTTAATTTCTCTTTCTTTCTTCCTCTTCTTCTTCTTTTTTTTTGTTTTGTTAATCCTCATCCGAGCATATTTTGTATTGATCTTTTAGAGAGAGTGGAAGAGAGAAGGAAAGACAGAGTGAAACATCGATGTGAGAGAAATACATCAATTTGTTGCCTCCTGCACGTGCCCTGACCAGGGCCCCGGCCAGGGAGGAGCCTGAAATCAAGGTACGTGCCTTTGACCAGAATCAAACCCAGGACCCTTTGGTCTGCAGGCCGACACTCTATCCACTGAGTCAAACCAGCTAGGGCTAATTTATCTTTCTGATACTTTGTTATTTGTAGAAACACAACAGGTTTCTGAATACTTACTTTGTATCTTTCAACTTTACTGAATTCACTTATTAGTTCTAATAGTTGTTTTGGTGGTTTCTTTAGAGTTCTCTAGATATAGTATTATACCATCTGCAGATAATGACAACTTTTTACTTCTTTCTTTCCTATTTTTTTTCTTGTTTGATTACTGTGGTTAGGACTTCCCATTATAATGAATAAGAATGATGAGAGTGGACATTCTTGTTGTCTTTCTGATCTTAGAGAAAAAGCATTTATTTTTTCAGCATTGAATATGCTTTTTCCTGTGTGTTCTCATGTATGACCTTTATTATGTTGAGGTATATTTCCTCTATGCCCACTTTGCTGAGAGTTTTTAATATAAATCGATGCTAGATTTTGTCAAATGCTTTTTCTACATTTATTGATATGATCATAAGATTTTTTTAATCCTTCATTTTGTTTATGTGGTGTACGATGTTCATTGATTTGTGGATATTGAACCATTCTTGCATTCCTGGGATAAATCCCACTTGATCATGGTGTATGATATTTTTAATGTACTGCTGAATTCAGTTTGCTAATATTTTGTTAAGGATTTTTGCATCTATGTTCATCTGGGATATGGACCAGTCATTTTCTACTTATTTTTCCCCTCTTCTTCCTCCTTCTCCTTCTTCTCCTTCTTCCTCTTCCACCTTCACCACCTCCTCCGCCTGCTTTTTTTTTTTTTTTTTTTTGCATGGTCTTTGTCTGGTTTGATATAGGGGTAATGCTAGCCTCATAAAATAAATTTAGGTGCCTTCCCTCCTCTTCAATGTTTGGGAATAGTTTGAGAATGATAAATATCAATTCTTCTTTGAATGCTCAGTAGAATTCAGCTGTGAAACTGTCTGGCCCTAGATTTTTCTTTGTTGGGATTCTTTTTTTTTCTGATTCAATTTTATCTCTAGTAATCAGTCTGTTCAAATTTTCTATTTCTTCCTGATTCACTCTTAGAAGACTATATGGCTTAGAAATTTATTCATTTCTCTTAGGTTGTCCAATTTGTTGGAATATACTTGTTCATAGTATTTCTTATAATTTTTTGTATTTCTATGGTGTTGCTTGTCACTTTCCATTTTTTATTTCTGATTTTATTTATTTAGGTCTTCTCTCTCTTTTTTTTAAATGAGTCTGGCTAATGTTTTATCTATTTTGTTTATCTTTTCAAAGAACCAGGTCCTGCCCTAACCGGTTCGGCTCAGTGGATAGAGTGCTGAAAGGTCCCAGGTTGGATTCCGGTCAAGGGCATGTACCTTGGTTGCGGGCACATCCCCACTAGGAGGTGTGCAGGAGGCAGCTGATCGATGTTCCTCTCATCGATGTTTCTAACTCTTTATCCCTCTCCCTTCCTCTCTGTAAAAAATCAATAAAATATATTTTTTTAAAAAAAGAACCAGTCCTAGTTTCATTGATATTTTCTATTGTCTTGTTAGTCTCAATTTTATTTATTTCTGCTCTGATCTTTATTATTTCATTCCTTGTACTCACTTTGGGCCTTGTTTGTTCTTCTTTTCCTAGTTACGCTAGGTGTACGTTTAGATTGCTTATTTGAATTTTTTCTTGTTTCTTGAGGTGGGCTTATTGCTTTGAATTTCCCCTTAGAACTGCTATTGCTGTGTCCCAAGGATTTGGGTTTGTTGTGTTTTCATTTTAATTTGTCTCAAGATATTTTTTGATTTACTCCTTGATTTCTTTATTAACATATTAATTGTTTATAATTGTTTAGTACCATGTTGTTTAGTCTCCATGTGTTTTGTTTTTTCCTGTTTTCTTCTTATAATTTATTTTTACTTTCATAATGTTGTGATTGGAGAATATTCTTGATATGATTTAAATTTTTAAAAATTTTACTGAGACTTATTTTGTGACCTAGCATGTGATCTATCCTGGAAAAATGGCCCATAAGTACTTGAAAATAGTTTATATTCTACTGATTCTGGGTGGAAGGTTCTGTATCTGTTCAGTGTATCTATTCTAGATTGTCATTTAAGACCGTGTTTCCTTCTTGATTTTCTGTCTGAATAATTTATCCATTGATGTAAGTGGGGTGCTAAAGTTCCCTGATATTATTGAGTTACAGTCAACTGTGCATTTATGTTATTAATATTTGCTTTAAATATTTAGATATTCTTAATGTTTATTGTATAGATGTTTACAAATGTTATGTTCTTTTGTTAGATTGGTCCGTTTATCATTATGTAGTGCCCTTCTTTGGCTCTTGTTATAGTCTTCATTTTAAAATACATTTTGTCTGACATAACTATTGCTATTGCAGCTTTCATTTCATTTCCATTTGCATAAAATACCGTTTTCTATCTCTTCGCTTTTTGTCTGTATGTTCTTTTGAACTGAAGTTAGTCTCTTATAGGTAGCATATGCACAGGTCTTGTTTTTGAATTCATGCCGTCACCCTGTCTTTGGATTGAAATATTTAGTCCATTTGTATTTAAAGTAATTATTGATAGGTGTATACTTATTGCCATTTTATTAATTGTTTTCTGGTTGCTTTTGTAGTTCTTTGCTGTTTCTTTCTTCTCTTGCTCTCTTTTCTTTTTAAAAAAATCCTAACTGAAGTATATTTTTCCATTGACATTCAGAGAGAGTGGAAGAGAGAGGGAAAGTCAGAGAGAAATATCCATGTGAGAGAAACATATCGATTGATTGCCTCCTACACGAGCCCGACCAGATCCTGGGCCATGGAGGGGCCTGTAACTGTGGTCGTTGCCCTTGACTGGAATCAAACACAGGACCCTTCAGTCCACAGGCTGATGCTCTATCCACTGAGCCAAACTATCTGTGGCTCTTGCTCTCTTTTCTTGTACATTGATGACTTTCTTAGTGTTTGTTTGGGTTCTTTTTCTTCATTTTTAACTGTATCTATTATAGATTTTTGGTTTTTGGTTGCCATAAGATCCTAACATATACAAAGAGTTAGGTGCCATCACAACCGAACGGGTGACCTGCACCATGAAGTGCATGGAGCATCTCTTGGTCCCCCCTGTCCCCCGGCCCCTAGCCACTCACCATGAGGGGGCGCTGGCAGCGGGGCGGGACTGGGGATTGTTGAGCACCAGTGGCGGGCTACTTCCTGGGGTGGCCATGAACTTAGCAGAGAAGTCACCCTTGTGGCAGTTCGTGAAGTAGTGGTGGGGCGGGGGATTTTCAAGGAGCAGTCCTCGGGTGGGGGGAGCCTCGGGGAGCAGTGGCGAGGCAGGGGGAGTTTTGTGGAGCAGTCGAGGGGCAGAGTGTCCTGAGGCAGGGAGCTTCATGAAGCCTTGCAGGGCGGCAGAGGCCATGTGATGGAGGCCAGGCCAGGCCTAGGGACTCTAACCACGCACGATTTCATGCACTCTGGGCCTCTAGCTCATATATAAAAAGCTATGTTTATAGCAATGTTTCTTAAGTTAATTGTTGCTTAAGGTCAAATGCATTCTAAATCTACATTGTGTACTCACCCCATGTTTATGTGTTTGACATCATATTTTACATCTTCTTTCGTGTGTGTCCCTTAATGTACGACTGTTACACATGCTTTTACTGCTTTTGTGTGTTAATCTTTTTTTAGTTTTATAATTGATTGATCTATTACACTTTCAACTCTGTCATTATCAGTGCAAATTTTTTCTTTCCAATATTTTCTTATTTTTAGTTTTGGTATTTTCCGTTTAAAGAAGTTCCCTTAACATTTCTTTTAACGCTTGTTTAGTGGTGATGAACTCTTTCAACGTTTGCTCATCTGGGAAACTCTTTTCACTCCTTTGATTCTGAATGCTAACTTCTCTGGATGGAGTATTCTCAGTTGTAGGTTTCTGCCTTTCATCACTTTAAATATTTTGTGCCATTACCGTATCTGCTGAAAAATCAGCTGATGGTCTTCAGAAGAATCTCATGTACACAACTAGCTGATTTTCTCTTGCTGCCATTAAGATTCTTTAACTTTTGTCATTTTAAATATGATGTCTCTTGATATGGGCCTCTTTGGGTTCATTTTGTTTTGAAATATCTCTGCTTTCTGGATTTGGATGTCTGTTTTCCTCACCAGGTTGGGGAATATTTTAGTCATTATCCCTTTAAGTAGGTTTTACTTCCCTCTCTCTGTCTTCTCCTTCTGGGACCCCAATGATTCAAATGTTGGCACACTTGATGTAGCTACTACAGGTCCCTTAAACTATCCTCACTTTTGAAAATATTATTTTCTTTTTGCTATTCTGGTTGACTTTCACTACCTTGTCTTTCAGCTTGCTGACTCATTCTCCTGCCTCAACTAATCTGCTGTTGATTCCCTCCAAAGTATTTTTGTTTTCATTTCAATTACCGTATTCCTCAGTTCTGATTGGTTGTTTTACATATTTTTCTATGTCTTTGTTGGAGTTCTCACTGAGTTCATTTATCCTCTTCCAAGTTCTTTGAGCATACTTATAAGCAGTGTTTACTTTTAACTCTTTATCTGTAAATTGTTTATCTCTGTTTCATTTAGTTCTTATTTATTTATGTATTTTTCCTGTTCCTTTATTGGGAATACATTTCTCTGTCTCTCCTTGTGGCTGTCTCTCTGTGTTTGTTTCTATGAATTAGGTGAAACAGCGACCTCTCCCAGTCTTGAAGGAGAGACTTGTTTAGGAGCTTCTCCTCTGTAGACTGTGTGAGCCAGGTGTCTTTAGCGGGCGAGCTGGAGCTGCAGTGGGAGTGGAACATGGGGAGCCCTGGGGGTAAGGGGCCCTGAGCTGGAACTGCAGTGGGATTGGCTGTGGAAGTGCTGGGGACAAGCCACAGAGCTGGTGTGGGCCTGGGGCCTGGGGCCTAGGGCCTGGGTTCCTGCAGTTCCCCTCCCACTTCCAAATGTTCTCAGTTAGTAAATGGATTTTCCTCCTTATAGTCTAGGTGCCCTTTCAGCCACTGTTTTTTCACTTTACCCACAGTGGGCGAGTCTGCACATACACCCTCAGGGATCCCTGCCCACTGCAGGTCAGTGCTGGGGTGGGGTGTCCATGGTGCCATGTCTCTGTCTCTCCCCCTGTTTCTATGGGATTTCTCTCTTGTTGGTTGAGCAGAAGTTGTCAGTCAGCCCTCCTTTCCTCTCCAGGGGGAGGTGCTCTGTCTGCAGGTGGAAATTTAATGTGAAATGGGGGGAGGTGAGCTCAGGCCTTTCCTTCACTATTGTCTTGGACTGGGAACCCTTGATTGATTTACTGTTTTAGTTGTTTCCCATCATCTACTTCTTGTCAGTTTGTTTCTATTGCTATAGTTTGTTGTTTTTTTGTTTTTATGTATTGCCTTTTAAAACTTTGGAATGAAATTATTACATAAAATATTTGAATGTTCCTCAAGTTAAAACTATTAAGTAAGATGTATATTCATAAAAGTATAGATTCCTTCAACCTATTCCCTCATTTTGCCCTGCAGACAACCACTTAAAAAATCCATTCCTTGTTTCTATAAATAGATGACTGGTAGGTAGAAAGTAAATAGGCAGATGAAATGAACAGGTTTATCTATATGTCCTTTCTCCTCCTCTGGCTTATTAAACAAAACGCTGCATAAAACTCTGCTGCTTCTTGCTCACACGCATTGGGAGGCCACCCCACAGGAGTCTCTCACGTTCCCTCCAGGGCAGAGGATTGCACGCTGGTGGCACATCAGGGAGCCACACGCTCCCCTGGGTGCCCAGCAGGGGCCCTGGTTGATGCTCAGATAAGGTCCACACAGGGTTTCCCGTGACAGACAGTGAGTTTGCCACACAAGCTGGAGGCCCCAGAAGCACACCTTTCCCACTAGAGTGGCAGCTCTGTCCTGATGGCCTCTGGGACCTGCTCATGGGGAAGGTGCATCTCAAGGCAGAGTCAGCACAGCAGGCATTTATCTGAGGCACAGAAAGACTGAGTTATAGAAGCCATCAATAGACTAAAACCATAAAAGGAGACTTCAAGAGGTACTGGGTTTAGACATTTTCTTTTAAAAAATTAGAGAAAAGAGTGAAACGATCATGATTATAGAAACAGTGAAGACATCATATCCTTACAAGTGGCCTGCTTTTCTGTCTTTTTAAAAAAGAAATATTTTTTATTTATTTCAGAGAGGAAGGGAGTGGGAGAGAGAGATAGAAACATCAATGATGTGAGAGAATCATTGATCAGCTTCCATCTGCACACCTCCCACTGGGGATTAAGCCAGAAACCCAGGCATGCGCTCTGACATGGAATTGAATGGTGACCTCCTGGTTTATAGGTTGACCCTCAACCACTGAGCCACACCAGCTGGGCTAGCCTGTGTTTCTTATACTTGCTGTCACTTCTCCATATCCTAGGGGCAAGGGAACCTGTGTGCTTGTCTTTGGGAAACACCGACATAGGAGACCACCGTGTTCAGGTCCATGGCAGGCTCTCTCCTGGCTCAGGAACCAGGCCGATTACAGGAGGGAAAACTCATGAAAAAGCAGGACAGGAACAAGGAAAGCTTTTCTTCCCACTTTCTGCCCTTGAAGCCTGTGAGGCAGATGATCTCACTCCATATTTAATTGAGGAACATTTTACAAAGAAATGTGGGCCGAGGTGAGCTAAGGTGCTCAGCAGACAGCGAGGGTTGAACACACAGGGACAGGGAGGGATGGAGCTAAGGTTCTGCAGTCGACACTGGGGCCTCCAGGTCCAGGGCGGGAGGAACCAGCAGGGAGGAGCGGCTGCGGGGTCAGGAGCCAGGACCCAGCCAGAGCCCGAGGCGGCTCTCCTTGTGGAGTGAGAGCCCAGCAGGAAACCTCTTCAGGCTGCTAAGGGGCCTGACAGAAAGTCTCTCCTCTCCATGTCGCCATGGCCACCTCAGCTCAGGAGTCCTGCAGAGGACAGAGCTGTTCCCAGGCCCAGGCAGCAGGGGCGCTGCCCTCCCAGGCCTCCTGCTGGGGCTCCCAAGTGGGAAGAAAAGCTCTGAGGCCACAGGAGCCAAAGCTGCTTTAGAGCTGCCTCTCACCAGGCGGGAGGAGACCCTGCAGTGTAAGCGGCCACCAGAGCCACACCCAGGCTCCCCGCTATCTGTCCCCTGGCTCGTCCCCTGCACCTTCTGCTCTAGGGAAACCGATAGTGTCCCTGAGAGAGGATTAGAGAGCCATATCTGTGGGCTGAAGTCCAGAGTGTCCTGGGAAAGAGAAGGAAGATGCCACTTAAAGATATGAAGGTAAGTGTGTCCCCAAACACAGGGTCCCCGCCCAGGCCACCTGAGCTTCCCTAGCAGCACCCCCACCCGCTGACACCAGAGCAGGGACAAAAGCAGAAGCTGAGAGCAGTGGACCCGAAGCTGTCACATCCAGTGTCATCAGTGACCACAGGGCCTGCTCCTCCATGTGCCCCAGGATCTGCACCCAAATCCCCGTGAGTGTTAACCCCTCTCTACTCCCACAGCCATGACTCCTCATGTCTCCACCCTGAGAACCGGGAGCTGGTTATTTCTGCATTTCCAGGGAACGTGAGACCGACAGGGAAAGAGAGGCTTCTAAGGCGCTGCCATACCCAGAGCTCACCCAGCAAAGCCCCAGTTCTCCCCACCATCTCGGGGCCTCGGCTGCCAGCAGGCTCCTTACCTTTCTGAGCCCTGAAGTAGATGAGCAGCCCCGCCCCGAGGAAGAGCAGCCCCAGCACGAAGCCCCCGGCTCCACTCAGCCCCTTGCTCTGTGCGGATCCAGACTGGGCCCCTGAGAGAAGAAGCTGGTTTCAGTGGGTTTGGCCTAAAGCAACGTCTCTAATGGAGACCCTGGGATTGAGAGCTTTATTTTTGAGGGATGGGAGAGGGAGTGAGGGGGTGGGTGATGCCCTGGAAGAATTGGCCATTTCTGGGAAAAAGACTGAAGTCACACTGAGCAGGTTCAAGGCCCAGGCACTGGCCTCAGGTCCCCTCACACCTGACCCAAGGCCACTGCTTCGGCCTCTGAGGCTGCAGAGCCCGGGGCCTTTGACCTCCAGGACTTGGCCCGGGTGACAGAGCCGCAGATGGCACAGCAGACAGGGCTCTCCTGGTGCAGGAAGGTCCCCACGCTGTGGAGAACGCACCTCTTCCCAGATCACAGTGGGCAGCTCAGCGCAGGCAGAAGCACCCGCCCAGCCCACTGGGGATGGTGCCCAGGGCCAAGGGGCACCATGACGGGGAGAGTGTGGGAAATTCAAAGCAGGGCAGGCATGGCGGCCTCCCAGGGCTATGGGTGTCCACAGAAGCGATCACAGGCCTACCCTGTGGCCTGTGCTGAAGGATAGACACGAGAAAAGGAAAACGGGGTGTGGGGAGAGGGGACCCTGACCCTCAGGGACAAGCAAAGGCCCCTGAGGGGGGAGGCGTGTGAGGTCAGAGGGCGTCTCACTCCATTCCACGGTGACAGGGCTGGTGCTGCTGGGGTGCCGCACTTGGCAGGTGTAGACCTCCCCGCTCCGGGGAACTGTCTCCAGCATCACCAGGGTCTGGAAGGTCCAGTCCCCGTTCCGGATCAGGCCCGTGGACACCACCCCGGCCCCCTCTTCCTGGCCGTTGCGCAGCCAGCGGACCTCAATGTGGCCCGGATAGAAGCTGTTCACGGAGCAGACCAGGAGGTTGTGGTGCTGCAGGCGCTGGGTCTTTGCAGGATACACGGTCACTGTGGGCTCAGCTGGGACAGAGAAGGCGGAGGGAGACATGAGCAGGACAGGCAGGCCCTTGGTGGCTCCCTTTCAGCCTTGTCTCCAGTCCCAGGCTCCAGGCTCCAGGCTCCAGGCACCCCCTCCTACCGCCCTGTGGCCCAGCAGGAGGTAGTGCCATGGGCCTTGAATCTCCGTCTACAGCCCGGGACACTGGATTTGAGAGACGTTGAGGAAATTTGGGGGATTTTTCGCATCTGGAAACAGTTACTCATTGTTGAATGAAGTGTTTACAAATCTTTGCGAGGCACAGAGTGTGTGAGTTCCAGTGTGATTTCTGGGGCAGCGCTGCCTGGTCACATCCAGGCTGTGCCTCTTACTGGGTGATCCTTGGAGATCCTCTCTGCTCAGCTCCTCACCTGCAAAGGGGGTGATAATACTAACTCACCGCTTAAGGACATATGAGGACCAATGGGCCTGAAACATGTGAAACAGCGGCTGGAACGTAGCCATCACTGTATGTCAGCTGTTTATCACATATGGAGAGAGAACATAAGGAAAGCAGAGGGAGAAACTGGGGAACAGCTTGGGGAGATGGGGACTCAGGGTGTGAAGTCCTGGGAATGTGATCACACTTGAGAACACAGAGATGGTCTCCCTGGAAGCAGGAAAGACTGGGGATTCCCTAGCTCCGGGGGCTGAGTCCTGAGGGAGAGGGAGGAGCAGGGCAGCACTCATTATAACACTGACAGTGACACTCACTGAGCAACCCGCTCCTTCTCAAAAGAACCCGACCTGTTATTGGGATTCCTGTCATTTTATAATTGTCTCTCTTTTCAAGTTGACATTTGAGCTCAGGGAAGGGGCTGGGACTGGGACTCATTAACATGTGTGCTTCCTGCTTGATACTAGGCTCAATAAATACAAATTTGGAGGAGGAGGAGGAGGAAAAATTGGAGGATGCAGAGGAGGAGGAGGAAGAGGAGTATAAGGAGGAAAAAGTAAAGGAGGAGGAGGAGGAAAAAGTGAGGACGAAGAGGAGGAGAAAAAATGGAGGAGAGGAGTAGGAGGAGTAGGAGGAGGACTAGGAGGAAGAGGAAGAGGAGGAGGAGGAGGAGAAACAAATGGAGGAGAGGAGGAGGAAGAGGAGGAAGAGGAGGAAAAGAGGGAGGAGGAGAAACAAATGGAGGAGAGGAAGAGGAAGAGGAGGTAAAGGGGGAGGAGAGGAGGAGGAGGAGGAGCCTGGTGGAAACATTTTTACTGCATCTCATAAGGGTAGATTTATGATTGATGGTAAGTCATTGTTAGCGACTTCTAAGTGCATTTCATTACCTTAAAGATGTTTAAATTCTTAACATGGAAAGTTATAAAACAGAATCAAAACACAAGCCAGGAGCTGGAGAAAATGCTGAATCAATGTTAGCAAAGTGTCCGTCTTGCTGCCTAGAGAACCCGAAAAATCACTGAGAAAAAGGCCTGGACCCCAGGGATGACGGGAAATAGTCAATTCTTAGAGCAGAACAGTCATTAGCCAACACAAACGTGAAAAATATTCAAGAACCTTAGAAATCAAAGAAGGATAAATTTAAAGTAAAAAATAATTTTTCAACTGAGTATTTGGCAATATTGAATAAGATAAAAACAGATTGCAAAATAGATTGTCAGAACCCTAAACAGTTAACATGTAATGACTTAAATGCTGTCAGCCTGTGTAGATGTGAGATCAGTGTGTTAAGTAACACAATTACAATTAGACCCTGGCTCACCATCACCCCCTCTGTAAACACAGGGGCACTGAGGGGGGAACTAGACACTGAGACCTGAAAGGAGCTCAGAGAAGCCAGAGGTGCCTCGGAGGCCCCGCCCCTCACTCCTAGCCTGACCCTCCGTCCAGGGACAGGCTTGGGCACCCAGCACCCCTATTCCAGGGGCTCAGGGTCAGGGGGGGTTTGGCCAAGACAGACCGACTCCCTCCTCCCACCTCCCCCTGCCTCCCTCCCCGCTGCTCCCCAAACCCTCCCCTGACTGGACAGGGCTGCGCACCCCCAGAAACGCCCCTACACAGGACAGGACCACAGGGTCCCCACAGCTGCCCTCAGGCCCCTCATGGGTGCTCCTCACAGCCCTGTGTGCATACCCCCGGCACCCTCCTACGCCACCAGTCCCCCCTCCTCCCACCCCCGCCTCTGCGCTCTCTTTGCCGATGCACCAGGAATCTCTCAAACTCCACGTAGTTGTGTCTGCAGAGCGTGACCACATAGGCCCGCTTCTCCTCCAGGAGGCCCTCCTGGCTGTTCCAGTGCTCAGCGATGGGCCGCCCCAGCTCAGTCACCGCGCTGAACTCCCCCACGTAGCTGTCGAAGCGCAGGAACTCCTGCCCATTGTAGATCAATCTGTACAGGTACTGCACCCGCTCCGTCCTGTTGGAGAAATGACACTCTTGTATAAGCTGATGCAGGAAATTCGCTGCAGGGACAGGAAGGAACTGTCATGCTGGTGAGAGAAGATGGCGACGCCGCCCAGTGCGGGCATCCAGGCGGTGGGGAAACAGGACCCGGCACCCCCACAGCCAGCGCCCGGAGCCCCTCCTCTGGGCTGGAGGGAGGCCGCAGGGCAGGGAGACCCCTGGGACCCTCAGCCACTGGGCACCCACTGGGCTGCCCCGGGCTCCAGGCTGGGCAAGGACTTGTGCCATCACCGCCTCCTCCTAGATGCCACCCCCTCACCCCCAGCCTCTCCCTTCCCCACACCCTCCTCCTCCTGTCACCCCCTGCGCAGGGGACCTCGTGCCAGGCCCCAGCTGCCCAGGACCCAGGAAGGAAACCGAGCATTGCCCTCCGCTCTGCAGCTTAGAATTCACCAAAGTGCCCATCACAGCCCAACCACAGGCGCATCCACACAGGAGGGAGATGGCAGGAAAGGGGCCTGGAGCAGGGACCACAGGGTCCAAGTCCCATCAGGGGCGGGGCCAGGGCCTCTGAGTGACAGGATGTGGGGGAGGGTCGCTGTATGTGGGGGAGGGGGCACATCTCAGGTGAAGGCAATGCCACCTGCGAAGCCTGAGAGAACCCATGTGCCTCCTGGGAACCAAGAGAACAGGCTCTGAGCCCAGACAGTGGGGGGGAGGGGACAGGAGCCTGGAGGAGGCGGGAGCTGAGAGCCTGGGGTGAGTTAGGGGGCTTCTGCTGCATGTAAGGGAGAGCCCTGAGGAGGTTCAGGGGTTACACCCTAATCCCAATAGGGCGCCCTCTCTTTCCTGCATGTCCAACCCAGGAAGCACAGAGAACAGAGCACACCTGTGGTTAAAGCAGGGGGTGGATGGAAGCTCTGGCACCATCGCTGGTGTGGAGAGAGTCCCTGCAGAAATGGGAGGCCCTGACTGAGGACAGGGGGCTCCCCACGATGCACGACTCATGGAGGAGAGACGGGAAGGTCAGCAGGGATGAGTGACCACAACTCATGACGTTTTGACCAACATCACAGAAGGCAAAATAAAAGATTGAATGGATTCAACAAGAAAGTGGGGAATTTGTGTAACTGTCTAGTTTTTTTTTTTTTCTTAATAAACCGTGAAGAGCTGCATTGGAAGGAGCGTGTGTATAAAGTGTGAGTCTAGAATTTTCAGGAACAGCCGGTGTCCAGCAGTGTTCTCAACCTCAACACTATTGACGTTTGGACCAGATGATTCTGTGAAGTTGCGGTCGGTGTTGTGTACACAGTGGGCTGCACTCGGCATCCCCACCAGTTGTCAGAGAAACCCCCGTGTGACAGCCAGACATGGCTTTACATATTGCAGACGTCCCCGGGGTGGGAAGAGGGAGGTGTGGTGAACCGTCTGAAAAATCTGTGGTGAAAAAGCCACTGTTGATTATGCAGCAGTTGGGAATCTCAATAAAAATTTAGCCAATATTGTGTCTGTGGAAAGGGTTGGTCTATATGGAATTTATATTCTTTAGGAATCTGGTCCCAGTGCAGACTATTTTTCCAGCAAAATGAACTTATTCAGGACCAAGATCTACCTGTTTCTTTGCGTCGCCACCCAATCACTGAGTCATTATTTATCTCCCACATCATCTTCTTTCTTAATCTCCCAGCCACTGGCCCACTGCTTGTCCACAGGAGCAGCTACAGCACGGCCATCTGATTCCTGTTCAAAGTCCCAACTAATTCCATTCTACCTGCCTCCTGCTCCCAGTAATACCAGGAGGCATCAGGTTACCAGCCTTGGCAGGATGTGGACTCTCATTTCTATAGGCAGGTCCCTCAGAAGGGGAGCAGCTGAGATGACCCCCTCACATAGACAGATTACAAACAGGAGCAGGTCCCAGACTTTAGATGGAGACCTTCACATAGAAGTGATGGCAGAGAGGAGGGCACTCTGGTCAGACTCAATCTATCTAACTTTTCACCAATTCTCTAGCACATTCCTGACACATGACAAGGTTGAAAAATAAACATGTGTGAGTTGCTGTTCATGGTAGCCTGTGTCATTAGCACTATCAGGCCATGTTCATGGGCTGAACTGAAAGGACATCAGATGAAGCAAATAAAAATATACAATTCCCAGCACATTTGGATTTAAGATAACTAATTGTCGTTTCTCTGAAATTCAGCTTAAATCAGGCTCCTGTATTTCCTTTGGCAACACAAGCCCAGCCTCTGATGAAAGCTGAGGCAGAGGCGTGCTTTTAAACTTCCTAGTGTTCTTCACGTGCCCACAGTGTTGTGTGAGCCCAGTTGTAAATGCAAAATGGGTGTAAATTCCTTCTGGATATTGGAACTAGCAGCCCTTGCACCTGCTGCCCCCAACGCTGAGACACACGCTGGCACATGGGAACATCAGAAATCTCAGCAGCAAGTCAGACCCAGCAAGTCCCTGTTCACAGTGGGGGTGGAAGCCCAAGGTCTAGAATGAGGAATCTAAATTAGAACATGAGCTCTCACACTGGGTCAGATTGTAGCACCGAAGGGCCTTGTTCTATATCTCTAAAATAGATTTATTGATACTGTATTCCTCACAGGATATTGTTAAGTATGGAATTAAATAGTGATTCTTCCTAGTGCAGATCATATAAGCACTCAATAAAAATCTTGCTCATAAGATCTTTTTATTCCTTAACTTCCTAGATCAAATAATGTTTTCATCAACATTTGGAAATTGTCTTTAATTAATTTTATCACTAAATATCATTTTGAACACAAGGACAAAAACACTGGCCTCTGTATATAACAGGATATACATGCACCTACTATGAAAGGACTATGCTGACATAGAAGAGAGGGACTTCCTAGATACTGAGACTTAGACTATGTACCTGGTTCTACAATTAACCTTGTGAGTCTGGGTAAGTTACTTAAACTCTCTGAATCAGATTCCATGGGTGATTACAGTTATAATTGCTGCAGGTGAGACAGGATGGTTATGAGAGTCACACTCTCAAATGCAGGCCTGGTGCACAGTAACTGCCCATGTGACGCTGCTCCATGCCGCAGGGACCAGATTTGTCTTGTCCATGACTCCACCCTCATCCCCAGGTGGTGACTGTCTACTCTGGGAATAATAAACGGTGGCTGTGGAATTGGTGGCTTTCATAACCAGTCACCTCTGCCTTCAAGGTCACTCCAGTGGCTCCTCGCTGATGACTGAGCATCTCTGGTTCTCATGTCCCCAGCTTCTCATCAGGCTCCTTTGTTCTTATGCTTTAGGTCCAGCTGACTCCCTGAGCCCAGCGCACAGTCTCCCTGAGGTCGCTGCTCAGAGTCACCTGTAATCATCCTCCCGTCTTCAGCTCCTGTCCTCCCTTCAAAGGTCCAATCAGGTTCCGTCTCATACACTCCACTGACTGCAAACACCACGTTCACCAAACCCAGTGCTCACTGCTCTGCATTTCCTCACTTCCCTGACTCCTAGCAGTCCTCACCACAGCTGGCCACTCCCTTCTGGAAAAATCTACTTCCCCTCACTGCCCTGCATCACCTTCTCTCGGTTTTTCTCAACACCCTGCACCCCTTCTCAGTCTCCTCTGCTAACTCAGTGGTCCTTGGTTCTCTGGGCTCGACCCTTGGCATCTTCTTGTCTGCTTCTCTTTCCACCTTCTCCTCCTCCTCCTCCTCCTCCTCCTCCTCCTCCTCCTTCTCCTCCTCCTCCTCCTCCTCCTCCTCCTCCACTTCCCTGGAGTTTAATGCAGCACATGTGTCAATGACACCAATACCAACCCTGCCTGCCCTGGCCGGCCATGAACTCATGGCTCCTGTATTCAACTGACCTCTTGTCAGCTCCACACAAATGTCAAAAAAATCATTTCCAACTTACACAAAACCTTTATTCCTAACCACCCCCTTCAAATAATTTTGTACACAGTCTTTCCTTTCTCAATAAACATCTCCACCAAGTTTATTCTAATTATTGAAGATAAAATCCTTATTAATTTGGTGCTCCTCCCCCATTTCATCCATAACAAGTCCTGGAAATACCTACCCCAGATCTGCTCACTTCCCCTTTCCCGCTGCCTTTGCCGCACACACTAACTGAAGCCAAAGCCTGTCACCTGGGCGATCTTCCATGCTCTTCAAGGGCCCCCGACTCCTCTTGTGAACCCTGCAATCCAATCCCCCCTGGAAGCTGGGGTTATTGTTTTTAATAAACATACATGGGCGCTCCTGTAACTCTCAGGAGTTCCCATGTCTCTTCAGATAAAATTCAAACTTCTTACCCGCCCGTCAGGGCCCAATATGATTTGTCTCCCGTCTTCCCCAGCCTCTTCCTATGTCAGTGTCACTCCCCAACTTGCTCGCCTGCTGCAGCCTCGCTAGCCTTCTTCCTGCCCCTTCAACATGGCAAGCACGTTCCCACACTGTGGCCTCTCCCTCTCCCTCTCCCTGGGACACTTGTCCCCTAGATCTTCTCACGGTTGCGTCTCTCATTATCCAGGTCTCATGTGTCTCAAGTGTCACTTCCTCAGGGAGAGCTCCCGAACCACTTAAACTGACGTCAGGTGAGTCCATGCTCTCTGTCCCATAACCCTGGGGTATATTTTTTTCAAAGCAATTATTGCTCTGAATTTTTTCTGTCTTAAGGGGTTCATGGAGAAAGGAAAGGAGATGGTGGGGAGGCCCCTTGATACATCTCACATAGTCGGGAGAGGCGCCTACATTACAGATTCTGCTGAGGACAGAACACAGGGTCCTCAAAGAGAGACCCTCTAATTCCTTTGACTCCCCATAAAATGCCAGAGAAACTTTCCTTTTAGGGATAACTCATACAGTAAATGGAGCACTGGGTGGGAATCAGTCTGAGATCATTATTTCTCAGTCCTCTCAAGACCCCGATGGAAGGGGACACAGGCTGGGGAGGTTTACTGGAGGCGAGGTGAGAAGAAACGGCTGAGATACATGGAGCCCCTTGCACATCTCATAGTGGCGACCACCAGCCCCTTTTGTAGTGGAAAGAATCGGGATCCATATGGTAAAGGCAGGTGGCCACTGAATAAAATGCCACCATTTTCTAAGGGACATGGCCTGGACATGGTGACAAAGCTAATTCCCTTTCTTCCTCCCCCACAACAGCTCACCCCCAAGGTGCACTTACGTGGAGTGTCCCTGGCCCGAGCCAGGGGAGGGCTCAGTGCCATCAGCATCACCGTCAGAGCGGCCATCCAGGAGCCTCCGGGGAACCGCAGACACACCATGCTGGAGCTCAGAGAGGACAGGGGCAGGGAGCAGGGGCGTCTCACTCAGTGAGGACTGTGACCCTTCTCCACCCACATCCCCCAAAACACCAACTGATGAACTCATTTCCTTGTTCTTTAGCAATGAGAACCAATCAGCATCAGAGATGAACAGCATCATCAGTTGCTGGTCAGAGATTCAGTAGGAAGGTCCTCTTCTGAAATTTAAAATTTCCTGCATTAAAAGCATTGCTTTGATTTAGTGCTTTGAAGGTTTGGTCTGGTTGTGTCAGAAACACTGTGTTGGGCCCTATTGTGAGGCAGCTCTGCGCTGGTCAGTGATGAACACACAAGTTGGAGCCTTTGGGAGCATTTCTTGCTCCCCCTGCAGAAAGAGCCATTTTGCAAATGGATGAGTGAGTGTGCTGGGAGCTGAGGGTGAGGGAGGTGATTGCAAGTTAGGAGGCCTTCCATTTTGTCTTATTTTAAAAAATATTTATTGCTGAAAGTCTTACATATGTCCCTTTTTCCCCCCATTGACTTCTCTAGCCCCCCCCCACACACACACACCCCCTCCCTTCAAACTTCACCATCCTACCAGTATTGTCTGTGTCCATGGCTTATGCATACACTCCTGCAAGTTCTTTGGTTGATCTCTTCCCACTCACCCACCATCCCCTGACTTTCCTCTGAGGTTCGATAGTCTGTTCTGTGCTTTCATGTCTCTGGATCTATTTTGTTCATCAGTTTATTTTGTTCATCAGATTCCACATATGAGTGAGATCATGTGATACTTGTCTTTCTCTGACTGGCTTATTTTGCTGTTGTACCTCAACTTAGTGATACAGATTTGGGAAAATGATTTAATGTTTCACAGTTAAAGCCACTGTGATCTTTCAGGTGTTTTAATACTGGGAAAGGCTGTGATTCCATGGACACTTCAAGGAGCAGCTTCCCCTGGTAACTTATGACATGACAGGCTTGTAGTTGCTGATTGGACAGTATAACCAGTGAGTCATTACAGGGGGGAATGTCACTCACTGAAGGAAATAGAAAGTTATTCAATAATTTAAACCGAGCGAAAAGGTTTTGCAGGGTTCTCTCCTGGTGCTGTCACTGAGCTCAAGGCCCCTCTGGAACACACTTGGTTAGAAAGGGGCTAGCGGAGGCGATCTGTGTGGGATGGAGGGAACGTGCTTTTGGACAGCACTTAACCCACCAGCGTGATCAGCCAACTGTCCAAACCAAAGTGCTCAAGGGGCTGGGAGACTGAGAAAGGACTCAAAGCCAGCCTTTGGCCCAGCAGCTCTGCATTAGAACAGCTAGTGTTTCATGTGAAAAGCATTCAGTTCTTTACTCCTGGTCCCCATTGGGATATTTTCATTTTCTTGGGGGCATGTCCTCTTATTTAGTCAACTGCTCTTGTTTTATTCTATGAAAAGGTAGAAGGAGACTTTGCTAATGAAATTATTACAGAGTGCTCAGGAAGTGGAACTCGATGGAAAACTAGGAAGTACATCCTTTGATGTCATCATGTGATTTAGAACATCTAGTTCTACGTTAGATAATCAGTACACGTTATACTAACAGACATGTACCTCTCAGATCCTCAGTGGACTTGAAAGGACAGCTGTCCATTGAAGTTCCGTGTTAATTCTCACGCCCCAGTTCTGATGTGCAGTCCTCCCCATGCCTGCATGTGTCTAGTGACAGGATACTGACCATGCTGCAGCGAAATGACTGCAATTGAGGGGGTGAAATGGAAGAAGATGGTCAAAAGGCACAAACTTCCAGCTAAGAAATGCACAAGTCATCAGGATGTAATGCACAGCTAAGAGGGTAGATCTTAAAGCAGTGGTTCCTAACCCTTTCTTGGCCATGCCCCACCTAAGCATCTCTAAACCCTGATGCCCCCTGTGACATAGGATTCCTATTCTTCAAAAAGTGAGCTCCTATTCACGTGGAGGAAGCCTAAAGGCGCGTTAACTTGGTCTAAACAAGCTTCCAAAGAACATGGCATCCATGAAAGAGAAAAATAAAAGAACGAAAGGACAGTTGAAGTACTGAGGGAGAAATCACTAAGAAATTGTTTAAAAAAATAATATGAAGTGATATGAAAAAATAGCAAATAAAGTTTTAAAACATAGTACTAGTAGAGAACTGAAATGCATAAATATGTCACAATATAAATTTATATACTGTACATGAGGCCCCTAGAACCATGAAAAATAAAAAAATTAACTGTTAATAACTCATTCTCAAATTTCTGCTCTTAAAAATCAAATTGCCCCGCGCCCCCATGGGGCATGTACCCCACGTTGGAACAACTGTCTTAAATGTTCTCATCACTAGAAAGAGTTTAGTAACTATGTGTGGTATAGATGTTACCTGGACTTACTGTGGTGTTCATTTCCAATATATACAAACTAGACGCCCAGTTCATGAAATTCATGCACATGGATTGGGGGTTTTAGTCAGCCCAGCCTGCACCCTCTCCAATCGAGGACCCCTTGACTGCCAGTTTGGGCCTAAACCAGCTACCAGACACCCCTCTCACAATCTGAGACTGCTGGCTTCTAACTGCTCACCTGCATGCCTACCTGATTGCCCCTAACTGCCCCCCACCAGCCTGATAACCCCTAATCGCCACTGCCTGCTGGCCTGATTGCCCACAACTGCCCCCCCTGCTAGCCAGGTCGCCCCCAATTGCCCCACCTGCCGACCTGGTCTCCCCCAATTGCCACCTTGCTGGCCTGGTCACACCATGCAACCTGCTGGTCAGTCCTTTGGTCGTCCCTCACTAACCCCCCTGCTGGCCTGGTCGCCCCACACAGCTGCTGTGTGGTTGTTACTGTTACTGTTCAGTCATCCATCTGGTCGTGAGGGCCCTGGCTTTTTATATATATTAGGAAATCCAATCTTTATGTGAAACTAATATAATGCCATATGTCAATTATACCTCAATATACAAAGTGAGTAAAATTAATTGAGCAATTTTGAGCATTTTACTCTGTAGCCAGGATTATATGGGGACTTTCTTTGCATCAGATTTTTGTTTAATTCTCACATCATCTCGGTGAGCTAAGTGCCCTTCATCCCTACAGTTGGAGAGAATAGAGTGATGGTGGTTGAAGGACCTTCGCAAGGACACAGGCAGTAAAGGTG
Organism: Myotis lucifugus; assembly: GCF_000147115.1. Lineage (NCBI taxonomy): Eukaryota > Metazoa > Chordata > Mammalia > Chiroptera > Vespertilionidae > Myotis > Myotis lucifugus. Next base: position 115,943 of record NW_005871745.1, on the reverse strand, counting down.
CCCTCCAGGTTGAGCCCAGCGAAGTGTTCAGACCCACACGCTCAGCCACTGCACCGACCACCTCGCATTCACCTTCTGAAGGGACTGTTCCTCCAGGGAAAGCGCTCCCCTCCCTCACTCACAGATGTGCCGCCCACAGCTACTCCTTTCAGTGAGTGACCGCATTTCCCATAAACTGAGGCGGCTGCAGCGGAGCAATTCCGGTTCCTGGACAAGATGCCCGCCTCCCCATGGTCCCCTTCTCTGGAAATGACAAGCTTTGTATTTCTCTTATGTAACCACACCCAGCGCTCCCGCACACACCTTCCCCTTCTTAGAGACAGCAGTGCCCCCAATTCCTAAATCCAACCTACTGTTCTCATCAGGATTTCAGGCTTTTCAGCATGTTAAGTGCAAATTAGACCGCCTGAAATCAGAACAGAAAGTGTGTCTTGCTTACTTTGGGAAAATATGTTTCTGTTAATGTGGAAAAGTCAGAATTCCTTGGCGAGGTTGGGAAGAAGTCACTCCTGTTCCTGGATTTGAGAACAAACTCTGTCCCTCGACCCCAGTGGTAATTCAGTGCTGTGGGCAGCTGTACAGAGGCAACTGGGAGAATATCACGTTTAATTTAGCAAACAGACAATCATAACTTACTCAAAACTCACTAGTCGTGATGTGTGACAGTCTGGGGAAGCCAAGCTAAGGTCCACACCTTTCCCACTAGAGTTGCAGCTCTGTGCTGATGGACTCCGGTACCTGCTCATGGGGAAGGTGCATCTCAAGGCAGAATCAGCACAGCAGGCATTTTATCTGAGTTGCAAAAAGACAGAAGTGAGGAAGCCACCACTAGTCGCATAAAGGGGACTTCAAGAGGCACCGGGTTTAGGTACCTTCTTTTAAAAAATCAGAGAAAAGGAGCAAAAAGAACATGATTACAAAGACATCAGATCATTACCTGCTTTTCTCTTTTAAAAAGAAATATTTTTATTTATTGATTTCAGAGAGGAAGAAAGAGGGAGAGATAGAAACATTAATGATGAGAGAGAATCATTGATTGGTTGCCTTCTCCATGTCCCCTACTGGGGATCAAACCCAAAACCCAGCCATGCACCCTGATCCGGAATTGAATGGTGACTTCCCGGTTCATAGGTTGACACTCAACCACTGAGCCACACCAACTGGGCCAGCCTGCGTTTCTTTTTTTTAAAATATATTTTATTGATTTTTCACAGAGAGGAAGGGAGAGAGATAGAGAGTTAGAAACATCGATGAGAGATAAACATCTATCAGCTGCCTCTTGCACACCCCCTACTGGGAAGTGTCTGCAACCGAGGTACATGCCCTTGACCGGAATCTAACCTGGGACCTTTCAGTCCGCAGGCCGACGCTCTATCCACTGAGCCAAACCAGTTTCGGCATCCTGCGTTTCTTATACTTGTTGTCTCCTTTCCATATCCCAGGAGCAAGGGATCCTGTGTGCTTGTCTTTGA
>NW_005871745.1:105061-114079 GCF_000147115.1 Myotis lucifugus | reverse complement strand
GTGTCTTTCATAGAATATGACATTTCTTTCTTTCTTTCTTTCCTTTTTTATCCTCACTGAGGATATGTTTCCATTGATTTTTAGAGAATGTGGAAGAGAAAGGGAAAGACAGAGCGACACATCAGAGTGAGAGGAACACTTTGATTGGTTGCCTCCTGCATGAGCCCTGACTTGGGCCCAGGCCAGGGAGGAGCCTGCAACCTAGGTACATGCCCTTGGTCAGAATTGAACCCAGACCCAGCAGTGGGCAGACCGAGGCATTATCCACTGAGCAAAACCAGCTAGGACAGGATATGACATTTCTTAACCCTCCAGCAGCAGACCTTCCTTTTTTTCTACAGGAGTGTGGTAAAAAACCCTAGATCACCTATTTGGATTCTTATTACCCAAGTTACTAAGAATATTACCAGTGGCATACAGGGAGCTAAGCCAATGAGCAGTCAGAAAAGGTGTTTCCTCTGTAGTTCACACCAATTGCCGGCTTGGCCCCTGCCCAGGCTAACGCCTCTTGCCGAGTCATTAGCTCTGGGCAGGGGACCTCCAGCTCCTTCAATCATTGGCTCAGCCCCTGCTCCCCATGATTGCTGGCTCTGCCCCTTCTTCTCACCATCGCCAGCTCCCTCCCTGCTCCCCGCAATCACTGGCTCTGCCCCCTGCACAGGCCTAATGCCTCTGACCGAGGCATCAGGCCTGGGCAGGGAACCTCTCACCTCTGATTGCCGGATCTGATAGCCGATAGTGCTGGGTGCCTACATATGCAAATTAACTGCCATCTTTGTTGGTGGTTAATTTGCATATCATGCTGATTAGCCAATTGGAGGCATAGCGAAGGTACACAGTCAATTGCCCTGTTTGTCTATTATTAGATAGGACTAGAGGCCTGGTACACAAAATTTGTGCACTCAGGGAAAGGGGTTCCCTAGCCTGGCCTGTTCCCTCTGATAGTGCAGGTGCCCCGCAATTGATTTCCCCAAAGAGGTAGGGCCCTCCCAATCATCAGGAGCTCCTTCATGGATTGTCCCAAAGAGGTAGGGTGGAACAGGTAGACCAGCCTCCGCGACTCTGCACACATACATCCCCACAACCTGTGCATGCCCGCTGTGCACGCAGCCTCCTGGTGATGGATTATGACAGCATGAGGGCATCATGGTGTGATGGCGTGAGGGTGTGATGACCATTTGCATATTAGCTCTTTATTATATAGGACTAGAGGCCCGGTGCACAAAAATTTGTGCACTCGGGGAGGGGGTGGTCCCCCAGCCTGGCCTGTGCCCTCTCACAGTCTGGGACCCCTCGGGAGATAACGACCTGCTGGCTTAGGCCTGCTCCCGGGTGGCAGAGGGCAGGCCCAATCCCTAAGTGCAGCCCCTGGTCAGGCTCAGAGCAGGGCTGATTGGGGAGTTGGGGTGCCGCCCCGTCATGCACAGAGCAGGGCGGATCGGGAGGTTGCAATGCCACCCTCAGTCACGCTCAGGGTAGAATGATTGGGGGGTTGGGGCACCGCCCCCTGTTACACTCAAGGCAGGGTCAATGGGGAGGTTGCGGCGCCACCCCCTGTCACGCACAGAGCAGGGCCGATCAGGGGGTTGGGGCGCTGCTCCCTGTCACTCACAGAGCAGGGCCGATCAGGGGGTTGGGGTGCTGCCCCCTGTCACTAACAGAGCAGGGTCCATCAGGGGAGTTGAGGAGCTCCCCCCTGTCACTCACAGAGTAGGGTGGTTAGGGGAGCTGGGGAACCGCCCCCTGTCACACACAGAGCAGGGCGGATCAAGGGGTTGGGGCGCTGCACCCTGTCACACTCAGGGCAGGGCCAATGGGGAGGTTATGGCTCTACCCTGTCACACACAGAGCAAGGCCCGTGGAGGGGGGTTGGGGCGCCGCCCTCTATCACCCACAGAGCAGGGCCGATCAGGGCGTTAGGGCACCGCCACTGTCACACTCAGGGCAGGGCCGATGGAGAGGTTATGGTTCTACCCTGTCACACACAGAGCAGGGCCCGTGGGGGCGGGGGGGTTGGTGCGCTGCACCCTGTCACACACAGAGCCACAGGGCAATCAGGGGATTGGGGAGCTCCCCCCTATCAGGCACAGAGCAGGGCTGATCAGGGGGTTTGGGCGCTGCCCCCTCTCACGCTGATCCCGGTGCCGGGAGGCATATTACCCTTTTACTATATAGAATAGAGGCCTGGTGCACGGGTGGGGGCCGGCTGGTTTGCCCTGAAGGGTGTCCTGGATCAGGGTGGGGGTCCCACTGGGGTGCCTGGCCAGGCTGGCTGAGGGGCTGAGGGCTGTTTTCCGGCTGGCAGTTGACTAAAAGCTCCCAACCGCTCCTTGTTTTCTTTCTTTTTTTTTTTTTATTCTGGGCCAGCTTTAGCTCTGAGGCCTCGCAGCTGAAAACATGGATACAATGTTGCGGTCCCAGGCTGACTGACAGCCGGTTTTGTTTAGCTTCTTATTTGCAACATAGTAATAGTTGCTTAGAGTTGCAGTTGAGAGTCTGGCAAGTGAGGCAGGGAACGTTGGAGTCTGCAGTTCCTGGAGGAAGCAAGCCTCCCTGCTCGCTTCAGTGCATGGCTGCCGGCCGCCATCTTGGCTGACAGTTAATTTGCATAAAGGATACTCTGATTAGCCAATGGGAAGGGTAGCGGTCATACGCCAATTACCATGTTTCTTTTTTATTAGAGTAGATGTGGACAGAGGTAACCTAATGTGCACAGCCTACAGCGAGGGTTGAACACACAGGGACAGGGAGGGATGGCGCTAAGGTTCTGCAGTCAACACTGGGGCCTCCAGGTCCAGGGTGGGAGGAACCAGCAGGGAGGAGCTGCTGGGGGGTCAGGAGTGAGGACTCAGCCAGAGCCCCAGGTGGCCCTCCTTGTGGAGTGAGAGCCCAGCAGGAAACCTCTTCAGGCTGCGGTAGGGGCTGGACAGAAGGTTCATTACTGCCTATGTCGCCATGATCACCTCAGCTCAGGAGTCCTGCAGACAGAGGACAGTGCTGTTCCCAGGCCCAGCCAGCAGGGGCGCTGCCCTCCCAGGCCTCCTGCTGTGGCTCCCAAGAGAGAAGAATTGATCTGAGGTCCCAGGAGCAAAAGCTGCTTTAGAGCTGCCTCTCACCAGGCAGGAGGAGACCCTGCAGTGTAAGCAGCAGCCAGAGCCACACCCAGGCTCCCCGATATCTGTCCCCTGGCTCGTCCCCTGCACCTTCTGTTCTAGGGAAACCAAATGCGTCCCTAAGAGAGGATTAGAGAGTATTACCTGTGGGCTGAAGTCCAGAGTGTCCTGGGAAGAGAAGGAAGATGCCACTTAAAGATATGAAGGTAAGTGTGACCCCAAACACAGGGTCCCCGCCCAGGCCACCTGAGCTTCTCTAGCAGCACCCCACCCGCTGACACCAGAGCAGGGACAAGAGCAGAAGCTGTGAGCAGTGGCCCCGAAGCCGTCACATCCAGTGTCATTAGTGACCACAGGGCCTGCTCCTCCATGTGCCCCCGGATCTGCACCCAAATCTCCATGGTGTTAACCCCTCTCTAACCCCACAGCCATGACTCCTCATGTCTCCACCCTAAGAACCGGGAGCTGGTTATTTCTGCATTTCCAGGGAACGTGAGACCGACAGGGAAAGAGAGGCTTCTACTGTGTTGCCATACCCAGAGCTCACCCAGCAAAGCCCCAGTTCTCCCCACCATCTCGGGGCCTTGGCTGCCAGCAGCTCCTTACCTTTCTGAGCCCTGAAGTAGATGAGCAGCCCCGCCCCGAGGAAGAGCAGCCCCAGCACGAAGCCCCCGGCTCCACTCAGCACCTTGCTCTGTGCGGATCCAGACTGGGCCCCTGAGAGAGAAGCCAGTTTCAGTGGGTTTTAGCCCAAACCAACTTCTCTAATGGAGACCCTGGGATTGAGAGCTTGGCGGAGGGAGGTGGAGAGGGGCAGGGAGGGGGCTGCCCTAGAAGAAGCAGAACAATAGCCATTTCCACAAAGGAGACTGAGGTCACACTGAGCAGGTACAAGGCCCAGGCACTGGCCTCAGGTCCCCTCACTCCCGACCCAAGGCCAGTGCTTCGGCCTCTGAGGGCTGCACAGCCCAGGACTCATGTCCTCCAGGACTTGGCCCGGGTGACAGAGCCGCAGACAGCAGAGCAGACAGGGCTCTCCCAGGACAGGAAGGTCCCCACACTGTGGAGGACGCGCCTCTTCCCAGATCACAGTGGGCAGCTCAGCGCAGGCAGAAGCACCCGCCCAGCCCACAGGGGATGGTGCCCAGGGCCAAGGGGCACCATGATGGGAGAGTGTGGGGAATTCAAAGCAGGGCAGGCATGGCGGCCTCCCAGGGCTATGGGTGTCCACAGAAGCGATCACAGGCCTACCCTGTGGCCTGTGCTAAAGGAAAGACATGAGCCACCGAAAACAGGGTGTAGAGAGAGGGGACCCTGACCCTCAGGGACAAGCAATATCCCCTGTGGGGGGAGGCGGGGGAGGTCAGAGGGCTTCTCACTCCATTCCGCGGTGACAGGGCTGCTGCTGCTGGGGTGCTGCACTTGGCAGGTGTAGACCTCCCCGCTCCGGGGAACTGTTTCCAGCATCACCAGGATCTGGAAGGTCCAGTCCCCGTTCCGGATCAGGCCCGTGGACACCACCCCGGCCTCCTCTTCCTGGCCGTTGCGCAGCCAGCGGACCACAATGTGGCCCGGATAGAAGCCGTTCACGGAGCAGACCAGGAGGTTGTGGTGCTGCAGGCGCAGGGTCTTTGCAGGATACACGGTCAGTGTGGGCTCAGCTGGGACAGAGAAGGCGGAGGGAGACGTGAGCAGGACAGGCAGGCCCCTTGGTTGCCCCTCTTTGGCCTTGTTTCCAGGCCCAGGCTCCAGGCCCCGGCTTCCCTCGCTCAAATCTGCCCTGTGGCCCCGCGGGAGGTAGTACCATGGGCCTTGAATCTCCATCTACATTACGGGCCGCTGGATTTGAGAGACACTGAGTAAATTGTGTGGGGTTTTTTTCCCCCATAATTTGAAACAGTTACTCATCATTGAATTGAAGTGTTTACAAATCTTTGCGAGGCACAGAGTGTGTGAGTTCCAGTGTGATTTCTGGAGCAGGGCTGCCTGGGTCACATCCAGGCTGTGCCTCTTACTGGCTGATCCTGGGAGATCCTCTCTGTTCAGCTCCTCACCTGCAAAGGGGGTGGTAATACTAACTCACCGCTTAAGGACATATGAGGACCAAAGGGCCTGAAACATGTACAACAGCGGCTGGAACGTAGCCGTCACTGTATGTCAGCTGTTCATCACATATGGAGAGAGAACATAAGGAAAGCAGAGGGAGAAACTGGGGAACAGCTTGGGGAGATGGGGACTCAGGGTGTGAAGTCCTGGGATTGTGACCACACCTGAGAACACAGAGATGGTTCCCCTGGAAGCAGGAAAGACGGGGGATTCCCTAGCTCCGGGGGCTGAGTCCTGAGGGAGAGGGAGGAGCAGGGCAGCAGTCATTCTTACACTTACAGTGACACTCACTGAGCAACCCGCTCCTTCTCAAAAGAAGCCGACCTGTTATTGGGATTCCTGTCATTTTATAATTGTCTCTCTTTTCAAGGTGACATTTGAGCTCAGGGCAGGGGCTGGGACTGATTAATACGTGTGCTTCCTGCTGAGACCAGGCCCAATAAATACAGATTTGGAAGAGGAGGAGGAACAGGAAGAGGAGAAGGAGGGGCAGGAGGAGGAGAAGTAGAAAATTGGGGGAAACATTTTTACTGTATCCCAAAAGGGTAGACTTAAGATTGATGGTAAATCATTGGTAGCAACTTTGGCGTGCATTTCATTACCTTAAAGATGTTTAAATTCTTAACATGGAAAGTGATAAAACAGAATGAAAACACAAGCCAGGAGCAAGTGAAAATGCTGAATCAAATGTTAGCAAAATTTCCATCTTGCTGCCTAGAGAACCCGGAAAATCACTGAGAAAAAGGCCCGGACCCCAGGGATGACGGACAATAGGCCATTCTTAGAGCAGGAACAGCCATTAGCCAACACGTACGTGAAAACTGTTCAAGAACCTTAGAAATCAAAGGATAAATTAAATTTTAAAAACATATTTTCAACTGAGTATTTGGCAATATTGAAAAAATATTTAACAAAATAGAATTTGAGGTAAACTGCCACAACTCTAAACAGTTAACATGTAATGACTTAAATGCTGTCAGCCTGTGTGGATGTAACATCAGTGTGTTAAGTAACACAATTACAATTAGACCCTGGCTCACCGTCACCCCCTCTGTAAACACAGGGCACTGAGGGGGGAACAAGACACTGAGACCTAAAGGAGCTCAGAGAGGCCAGAGGTGCCTGGAGGCCCCGCCCCTCACACCCAGCCTGACCCTCCGCCCAGGAAAAGGCTTGTGCACCCAGCACCCCTACTCCAGGGGCTCTGGGTCAGGGGGGTTTTGGCCAAGACAGACCGATTCCCTCCTCCCACCTCCCCCACCCTCCCTCCCCGCTGCTCCCCAAACCCTCCCCCGACTGGACAGGGCTGGGCACCCCCAGAAACGCCCTACACAGGGTCCCCACAGCCGCCCTCAGGCCTCTCAGGGGTGCTCCTCACAGCCCTGTGGGCACATACCTCCCCCCACACCGCCCACTCACTTTGCTGAGGCACCAGGAATCCCTCAGACACCCTGTAGTTGTGTCTGCACACCCAGACGGCCTCGGCCTGTTTCCGCTGCAGGAAGTCCTTCTGGCTGTTCCAGGCCTTCTCCTCGGGCCGTGACAGCTCGGTCAGTGCTCGGAACTCCCCCAGGTCGCTGTCGAAGCGCAGTGTCTCCTGTCCTTCATAGATGTGTCTCTCCAGGTACCGCACCCACTCTGTCCCGTTGGAGAAATGACACTCTTGTTTAACCTGATGCAGGAAATGCGCTGCGGGGACAGGAATGAACAACCCATCACGCTGGTGAGGGACGATGGCGAAGCCTCCCAACACAGGGAAACCAGGCCGTGGGGACACAGGACCCCGGCACCCCCACTGCCAGCACCCGGGTCCTCCTCCAAGTATGGTTGGGGTGGGTGTTCTGTACACGGTGGGCTGTACAAGGCATCCCACCAGTTGTGCAAGCATGGCTTTAAATGTTGCAGATGTCCCAGCGCTGGGAAGAGGGGGAAGGGGTGTTGAATCATCTGAAAAATCTGGGTTGAAAAGCCACTGTTGATTATACAGCAGCTGGGAATTACATAGGAAGTTCTACCAATATATCTGTGGAAAGACTTGGTCTATATGGAATTTATATATTTTAGGAATCTGGTCCCAGTGCACAGTAATTTCTTTAGCAAAATAAATTTGTTCAGGACCAAGATCTACCTGTTTCTCTGCCTTGTTACCCAGGCACCGAGTCATTTATCCTCCACATCGTCTTCTTTCGTAATCTCCAGGCCACTGGCCCACTGCTTGTCTACAGGAGCAGCTACAGCCACAACCATTCGATTCCCAGAGTCCTAACTAATTCACTTTCTAACCACCTCCTGCTCCCAGTAATACCAGGAGGCATCAGGTTACCAGCCTTGGCTGGATGTGGACTCTCATTTCTATAGGCAGGTCCCTCAGAAGGGGAGCAGCTGAGATGACCCCTCACAGAGACAGATTACAAACAGGAGCAGGTCCCAGCTTTAGATGGAGACCTTCACGTAGAAGTGATGGCAGAGGGGAGGGCACTCTGGTCAGACCAGGTCTTACTATTCACAAATTCTCTAGCACCTTCCTGACACCTGAGAACCTGAAAATAAACATGTGTGAGTTGCTGTTCACTGTAGCCTGTGTGGTCAGCACTATAAGGCCAGGCTCATGGGCCCACCTGAAAGGCCGCCAGGTAAAGCAAAAAAAGTTCACGATTCCCAGCACATGTGGATTTCAGATAAATAATTGTTGTTTCTCTAAAATTCAGCTTAAATCAGGCATCCTGTATTTCCTTTGGCAACACAAACCCACCTGCTGGCACAATATGAGACAGAGGAGGGCACTTAAACTTCTTAGTGTTTCTCACATGCTCACAGCATAGTGTGAGCCCAAATGGAACTTTTCAAGTTGTAAATGCAAAATGGATGTAAATTCCTCCTAAATATTGGAACTGGCAGCCCTTGCACCTGCTGCCCCGAACCCTGAGACACACGCTGGCCCATGGGAACATCAGAAACCTCAGCAGCAAGTCAGACCCAGCCAATCCCCTGTTCAGAGTGGGGGTGGAAGCCCAGGCTCTAGAATGAGGAACCTAAATTAGAACATGAGGTCTCCCACTGGGTCAGATTGTACACCCATGGGACTTGTTCTTTATCTCTAAAATAGATTTAATGATACTGTAGTTCTCACAGGATATTGTTAAGTGAGGAATTAAATAGTGATTCTTCCTATTGCTGATCATATAAGCAATCAATAAATAGCTTGCTAGTTTAACTCTTATAACCCCTAAAAATACAAGGTTATGAGATCTTTCTATTCTTTATCTTTTTAGAGAAAATAACGTCTTTATCACAATTTGGCAATTATCTTTAATCAATTTTATCACTAGATGTTATTTTGAACACAAGGACAGAAACATTGGTCTCTGCGTAATAACGGGATATACATGCACCTAATATGAAAGGACTATGCTGAGGTAGAAGAGAGGACTTTCTAGATACTGAGACTTAGACTATGTCACCTGGTCTATAATTAACCTTGTGACTCTGGGTAAGTAGCTTAAACTCTCTGAATCAGATTCCATGGGTGATTACATCTGTAATTGCTGCAGGTGAGACAGGATGGTTATGAGAGTCACACACTCAAATGTAGGCCTGGTGCATAATAACTGCCCAATGTGACGCTGCTCCATGCCGCAGGGACCAGATTTGTCTTGTCGATGACTCCACGATGCTAAATCTCTTCTCAGGTCCTCAGAACTAGCTTGACACCTTGCACCAAGATATCCTCTGTTTAAGAAAACTTAGGAAAGATAGATGAGAGATATCACAGTTTTGTGACAATGTCTGTTTAAATGTG
>NW_005871745.1:102257-104122 GCF_000147115.1 Myotis lucifugus | reverse complement strand
TAAAGTGAACATGAGGCTTGTTTGCTTCAGTGACGGAGGAAACCAATGTTCCCCGCCTGCGCTGCCAGCCTCTGAGCTGCAACTCTAAGCAACTATGTTACAAATATAGAAGCTAAACAAAACCCCAGAAACCTGCTTTTAGTCGGCAGGGCTTCAGCCAGCAGGATCACAACATTGTTTCAAATACAGAAGGTAAACAAAGGCAAGAAACCTGCTTTCAGCAGTGGAGGCCTAAGAGCTGGAGCCAAGCCTCAGAGCTAAAGCTGGCCCAGAATAAAAAAAAAAAAAAAGAAAGAAAGGAGCAGTTGGGAGCTTCAGTCACCCGCCAGCCTGAAAACAGCCCTCAACCCCTCACCCAGACTGGCCAGGCACCCCAGTGGGGACCCCCACCCTGAAGGGTGTGTGACCAGCTGCAAACAGCCATCAGCCCCTCACCCAGGCTGGCCAGGCACCCCAGTGGGGACCCCCACCCTGATCCGGGACACCCTTCAGGGCAAACCAGCTGGCCCCCACCCGTGCACCAGGCCTCTATCCTATATAGTAAAAGGGTAATATGCCTCCCAGCACTGGGATCAGCGGAGCTGGGAGGCCTCCTGGCACCTGGATCAGCATGACAGGGGGCAGCGCACAAACCCCCTGATCGGCCCTGCTCTGTGCGTGACAGGGGGTGGCGCCGCAACCTGCCCATCGACCCTGCCTTGAGTGTGACAGGGGGCGGTGCCCCAACCCCCCAATTGGCCCTACCCTGAGCTTAACTGTGTGTGGCATCGCAACTTCCCGATCCACCCTGCTCTGTTCACGACAGGGGCGGCGCCTCAACTCCCCAATCAGCCCTGCTCTGAGCCCGACCAGGGGCTGCACCTAGGGATTGTGCCTGCCCTCTGCCACCTGGGAGCAGGCCTAAGCCAGCAGGTCGTTATCTCCCGAGGGGTCCCAGACTACGATAGGGCACAGGCTGGACTGAGGGACCCCCCTTCCCCCCCGAGTGCACAAATTTTTGTGCACTGGCCTCTAGTTTTTAATAAATATACATGGACTCTCATGTAACCCTCAGCAGTTCCCATGTCTCTTCAGATAAAATTCAAACTTCTTACCTGCCCATCAGGGCCCAATATGATTTGTCTCTCATCTTCCCCAGCCTCTTCCTATGTCAGTGTCACTCCCCAACTTGCTCGCCTGCTGCAGCCTCACTAGCCTTCTTCCTGCCCCTTCAACACGGCAAACACCTTCCCACACTGTGGCCTCTCTCTCTCCCTCTCCCTGGGACACTTGTCCCCTAGATCTTCACACAGTGGCTTCTCTCATCATCCAGGTCTCAACTGTCACTTCCTCAGGGACAGCTCCCAAACCCCTTGAACTGATGGCCTATAACACTGGGGTATTTTTTAAAGCAATTATTGCTCTGAATTTTTTCTTTCTTAAGGGGTTTAGGGAAAAAGTAAATGAGATGGTGAGGGAGGCCCTGGATACATCTCACATAGTAGGGAGAGGCACCAGCATCACAAATTCTGCTGAGGACAGAACACAGGATCCTCAAAGAGAGACCCGTCTAATTCCTTTTGATTCCCCATAAAATGCTATTGGGTTATTGTCTTTCTCCCCTGACATTAGCTAAGTTCCATGTAAAAGGTGACTTTCTACCTTATTGAAATAGGCTTCTTGAGTCTAGAACAGAGCCTGGTATATAATAGTCACTCAGATAAATACCTGTGGTCTAATGAATGAACTCAGGTTATGGGAGTTGATCATTGTGGGGACCATGGAAAGCAGCAAGGGCTCAAGCTCCCACACACTTTTATTCAGACGACACATTATGTTCCCTCTGCTTCCTGTGAGAAAGTCAGAAACTCTTCCTCTTTCCCCTC
>NW_005871745.1:98198-101116 GCF_000147115.1 Myotis lucifugus | reverse complement strand
TGAGAAGAAATGGCTGAGATACATGGAGCCCCTTGCACATCTCATAGTGGCGAGCACCAGCCCCTATTGTGGTGGAAAGAATCAGGACCCATATGGTAAAGGTAGGTGGCCACTAAGGAATATGCCACCATTTTCTAAGGGACATGGCCTGGACACAGTGACAAAGCTAATTCCCTTTCTTTCTCCCCCACAACAGCTCACCCCCAAGGTGCACTTACGTGGAGGGTCCCTGGCCTGAGCCAGGGGAGGGCTCAGTGCCATCAGTATCACCATCAGAGCGGCCATCCAGGAGCCTCCGGGGACCCGCAGACACACCATGCTGGAGCTCAGAGAGGACAGGGGCAGGGAGCAGGGGGGTCTCACTCAGTGAGGGCTGGGACTCTTCTCCACCCACATCCCAAATAATACCAACTAGGGAACTCATTTCTTTGTTCCTGGATTGGGTCATCTTAGTACTGAGAACCAACCAGCATCAGACATGAATAGCATCATCAGTTGCTGGTCAGAGATTCAGTAGGTAGTTTCTCTTCTGAAATTTAAAGTTTCCTGCATTAAAATCATAGCTTTGATTTAGTGCTTTGAAGGTTTGGTCTGGTTGTGTCAGAAACACTGTGTTGGGCCCTATTGTGAGGCAGCTCTGCGCTGGTCAGTGATGAGCACACAAGTTGGAGCCTTTGGGAACATTCGCCTCTCTCACTGCAGACAGAGTCGTTTTGCAAATGGATGTGAGTATGCTGGGAGCTGAGGGTGAGGGAGGTGATTGCAAGTTAGGAGGCCTTCAATTTTGTCTTATTTTTAAATATTTATTGTTGAAAGTATTATATACATATATTCTCCATTCCTCCCCATTGACCCCTTTTACCTAACCCTGCCCTCCATCCCAGGCCTTCACCACACTATTGTCAGTGTATATGGGTTATGCCAGGGGTGGGCAAACTTTTTGACTCGAGGGCCACAATGGGTTCTTAAACTGGACCAGAGGGCCTGAACAAAAGCATGGATGGAGTGTTTGTGTGAACTAATATAAATTCAAAGTAAACATCATTACATAAAAGGATACTGTCTTTTAATTCAATAGTTTTATTCATTTCAAAAGGGCCGGATCCGGCCCGCGGGCCGTAGTTTGCCCACGGCTGGGTTATGCATATGTCTGTCTCCCAGAGTGCATTGACATAAGCTATTTGTCCTATGGTTAGGGGGGTAAAATGCAAATAATTTACTCCTAAGTGTCCTTGGTATAGGATATACTGGATAACTCCAAATTGCTGTTTAACCATCTCAGTTTCCTATTCTATTCATCCAATTAGTTAGAATTAACATTCCTCAGATTAGCAATACATTCAGATTTTATTATTTTTTTAAAAATATATTTTGTTGATTTTTTACAGAGGAAAGGAGAGGGATAGAGAGTTAGAAACATCGATGAGAGAGAAACATTGATCAGTTGCCTCCTGCACACCTCCTACTGGGGATGTGCCCGCAACTAAGGGACATGCCCTTGACCGGAATCGAACCTGGGACCCTTTAGTCCGAAGCCCGACGGTCTATCTACTGAGCCAAACCGGTTAGGGCTACATTCAGATTTTTAAATAGAATATAATACTTATTCATTAACAGATTCAAACCCATCCTCTAGATCAGTGATGGCGAACCTTTTGAGCTTTGCGTGTCAGCATTTTGAAAAAACCTAACTTAACTCTGGTGCTGTGTCACATATAGAAATTTTTTGATATTTGCAACCATAGTAAAACAAAGATTTATATTTTTGATATTTATTTTATATATTTAAATGCCATGTAACAAAGAAAAGTCAACCAAAAAAATGAATTCGCGTGTCACCTATGACATGCATGTCATAGGTTTGCCATAACTGCTCTAGATTCTCTATATGAGGCATACTGAGATTTACATTTCAGTATCCTGTTATTTAAAAATACTTTGATATTTAGTATTTTTTACCATTTAACTCAGCAAACTCAAAATATTAAGTTACACGTCCCTGGGACCTGGGATTCAACCTTGGAATGTGGTCCATTCTCACTCAAGAACAGCCCATTATCATGGAGACATTAACCTTGTTGCCCAAACAATGGAGTCCCACCCCAGCCCATGTTGCTGACTTCCCCTGCCTGTGATCCCTACTTTCCTGTGTCATCTTTGTCCTCAGCAAACCAAGTCCCAAAAAGGTAGAAATCAGTGACCAAAATGACATTACAGACACACAGACAAAAACTTCTCACTAGCTAAGAGTTTCTGGCGGCTGCCACCCTGGGAGGGAAAGCAGGAAGCTCCCCAAGATGAAGAATTCTCAGCAGCTGCTGAGATGAGCCTGCAGTCTCTGCCACCTGGTCAGCCTCGCCACAGTAGCTGGGATCCCCAGAGCCGGACGTGCCCCATATTTAGACAAATTACACCAAACAACAAAGAGACACAAACATCAACAGAAACGCTCATATGAGCGGGCGTGACCCACAGACACAGAAGGTCCTGCATTAAGAAAACCACTGAGCAGAGCAATGCCTCCTGTCGCTGGTCAGGGACTGCCCTTCCCAGAACCTCAGCATCTCCCAGTGGGCTATGTGGGGAGAGCATTCCCTGGCCGAGAATTTCTGGTTCCATCCTCGGCAGGTCCCTTGTGACTATGTGCTCAGTCCCCCATATTGGCCATGTCTCGCACTCCCTGAGATCCACTTCGTCCTTCTCTGGTTGCTTCCCTTGCAGGAGAACAGAACCACAGATCAGAACTCCGCACTCACTTTATGTCCAAGACACACCCCAGTCACAGGTACCCGACCTCCGAGGACACCCCATCACCAAACTAGTACGCAGTGCACTGCCCACCTTGGCTCCCGTGTGAGGTCACCTGGTGCTGCAGCTCTTGCTTGTACCTTGTTGGCTGAATCCAATCAGGATCTGAT